>NC_137024.1:9463162-9583495 GCF_032717465.1 Coenobita brevimanus | reverse complement strand
ATAAAATAAGGATAGGTACACTTACTCATCTCTGACCAAAGACTGCGTGGCAGACAGTGTTATAACCACACACGAGCGACAGCACCAGACCTAGCCTCTGCACGACTGGGCACGGGACAAAGAACTGTAACCAAGTGATTTGAAGCTTTCTCCTTCTATTATCTCTGATATTGCCATATTTTCATAGCTTCTCTTCCATATCATGGTAGTAATCTACGATTTGTTTGAGGGATGACATTTCTTCATTGAGTCTGCATTGGGCTAGTTTCCAAGAAGTACATCAAACATGTACAACTCGGACAGATGAAACGGCTACACCCCATCCACCAGCAGCTTGGTTTGGGTCTCAGTGGTTCCTGGTAACAGTTGCAGGTGGAGGGAGGGGGATGTGGGAGGGTGAGGAGGGGAGAAATAATGAAAGGAGTTATATAGGGAGTAGTGTGGGAGGGTGAAGAAACAGCTGTGATCTGGCTGGTGGGAGGGGAGACGAATGGTTAGATTGCCTTGGAGACGAGAGTCTGCTGGAGGGTAAGACAGGAATTGAGTGTGATTAGATGAAAAGAAATTTTCAAAAAATGAGATTATTATTACTAATATCTGCACCATATATTACAACACATCTACTAAATAAAGACCTTATCTATTATTCCCCTTTGTATTTGATTATCCTACTCATTATTATTATCCTTTGGATATTAGGCAATAAATAAAGATATTGGACGGTCTTTCGGACCCGAACCAATTTTTCATAACTTTTTTCTTCAGCTATTTCCGTATTCCTATTATCCCTCGTGCTTGAAGTCCCCCTTTTTATCACTTTCTCCTACGCCCTACATTTTTTAGGGGCATAAGGCAATTTAACTTTCTCTTTAAATAACCATATTTTGTCAGCAAATATTCCTTTCATTAATCTATTTAATTACCTGTTTTCTTTCAATATGCATTTTGTCTAATAATGGGTGTTACACCTTAATTGGCGCCGCTATTTGACGTTTTGAATAAATTTGGTCTAAATTTACGCATATATTGCAGTCTCTCTCAAGTAGGCTGGCAGCCTCACACCTCCTCCCCCTGCTTTCTCCTTCTCTCGCTACCCGTTCCCTCCTTTCCTTTTGTAGTATTGTTTATCTATTCTTTCTCATATTTTTAACCTCGATCCTTCTTGCAAACTTTTAGTGCCATAGGAATTTCTCATACACCATCACCTACGAGTCCTACTACATGAAAGTGGAAAAAACACCATCAGGAAAAGAATAACTGGAAATTTATGGCGAAAATTTACGATATTGGATTATATAGAATGAAAGTGTTGGCAGATACGGATTCTTGACGTGATTATCGCAGCCACAGCATTTCTGTGCATAAAACAAGAAGGACTATAGGTTTTCATACATTACCTCCTTACGTCCAGCATTACTGTGCAGAACGCCATGTATAACACATTAAGGACCACAAGGACAGTACTGGTAGTCATCATTGATTCTCATGGATATATCCATAGGCTATTGAAAACAGTGCTTTATGCTAAACTTCAGAATTATGTTGTCATCATGGCAATGATAGGCAAAGATAATAAAAACAATATATACAACTTAATTATCATTTATTATACAACAAAGCTCAAACTGCCTCCGTGCTTAGTCTCAAGGGTGTAATAAACTCACACAATCACATGTAACCTGAAGAAATTAAATACACGATCCTATATATATATATATATATATATATATATATATATATATATAGTATTTCAAACGAATTAGACACCATAGATGAGGGTCCACCAACCCCCGGTTTACATCAGAGTTTCTTTTTCTGCTACGTGATCAGGAACACAGTTGGCTCGGAAAATTGTCCACCTACTCCACAGACCCGGGTATCAGTCTCAGATACGAGATAACCACCTCGTTGCCACCAGTTACATATTTATGATATGACAGTGACAGTTTCATCTGATTTTTCTGTGTAGTTTTCTTTATCTAATTTGTCTTAATAACCACTCTACTTACTCCTACTCAATTTTTGAGGGCCAAACTAGGGAACTTGAGGCTTTTGGGAGGAGTAGTCTGGCATTAGATTTTACATGAATCATTCAGCACAGTCGCACTTGACGTGTGTAGACCTGCAGTCACCACCCAAACATTATCCGGGATGCGTGTTTTCTAGCTTAGTTGTCTACACATTAAAACTTTCATCCCTAAACAGTTACAATATATACTATTTTATTTCGTCAGGCCTACGTGATTGTGGCATTATTTGTAAATATGACACTATCGCATTGGCAGTTCGTGATTACCGAACATATGTTGATTACGTTTTACTTATTGAGATGAACAATTAAGTTATGCCTTCGTTAACGTAATTTTATTACTCAACGACACAAAGATTAATAAAAATACATTTATGAAGGCGCGAAATTTTAAATATTTATCTTAACAAGCCAAAGGGTAAAGGACCACATTTGTTCCGCCAATGCGAGCGTGCAATGCGATGTTACCATATTTAAACTTGCGTTGGCCAGACGGAAGGAAATAGAGTGAATGTATTATATAGTAAGGTCAGGAAGAACATGATGTGGTGTTATTTCATAAACCTTATGTGTCTTTAACTCCTAAACTGGCGGATTCTGTTTATTTTATTATTAAGAAGAACTATCATCTACACTCACCTTCTTAATCCACCTTTGGACAGTGTTGGTGGAAATTCCCAGGAATTGCTTAGCGTTGGCTCGGATGGACTGCCCGGCTTCACGCATCCCTACAATGCGCCCTCTTCAGCCATTCCTCCTTTCTCTTGCCTCTCTCCGTCTTGCCTCTCTACGTCTTGCTTTCCATTCTGTGAATCGGTGTGACTGATTTGGGTGGCTGATATCACTGTTAGCACCTCTGTTCATGTAATGGAAACCTAACGACTTCGCATAGTGTCACGTGGCACAAGTTTGTCCTCTAACTACTATTTTATTTGTTTCTACAGGTAAACAAAAAGTCATTATTTTTTTTTTTACTGTTTTCTAAAGAATAACCAGACATGACAATTTAATTCACATGTCAGTATGCCACTGTCTCAGTTGACGGAGAGGATCTACCTGATTCGGTTAGAATGATTCATCTCAGTATATACTGACAAAACATGGAACTGGTGGTCTGCCCTGAGTAACAGTGTTTGTACGGTCAAAATAGAAAATACGAGTGAACCTGAGTCGTTTCTCGTTGATGTATAAATATCCATGTGTTTGTGGTGTATTAGTCATTAGGGCGTTATTCTCACCCCGGTACTCCGGTATCTGAGTTTCAGGAAGTGGGTGAAGGGAGTGGGCGATTACGAGGATACTATCTGTTTGGTAAAGTTGGGCTCTATGCATCCTCCATACTATGCCACGAACCGGATCCCTCATACGAAACACCAAGGTCACCTGCTTCCTGGCATACAGTCTATTCATGGAGCTTCAATTTACGAAGAAGAAACTTACTTCTGATACAGTCTGTGGTATAAATTAGTTCGCTTTACACAAATACCCCTTCCGTCACAGCAAGATTTACTCTATCAGGTTTACAGATTATCATTACTATATCATACTTATCACGTAATATAGACGATAAGGATATCTCTCTACCCATTTATCAATTTATATCAGTTATATCATCTACCGAAATGTTCCGAGACGCAATACCGGCGACATGCCAGATCCTATAAAAAGTATTGTCAATAAACGGGGTCTCGAATTATTACTGTCCATTAGAATTTACTTCAGGTAGAGAAAATTTTCGCTTTCATCTCGTTCCCTTGCGACAATTATCACCGTCGTCATCCCTGTTATTCCCTTAAGCGCTACGACATGGCATCATCCATATATATATATATATATATATATATATATATATATATATATATATAGATATATATATATATATATATGATCAGGTATTTATTTTTTTCTTCTGGTAGCACGGAGGCAGTTTGAGCTTTGTTGTATAATAAATGATAATTAGGTTGTATATATTGTTTTTATTATCTTTGCCTATCATTGCCATGATGAGAACATAGTTCTGGGAAAGTTGAGCATAAAGCACTGTTTTCAATAGCCTATGGAGAGATTCATGAGAATCACGATGACTACCAGTACTGTCCTTGTGGTCCTTAATGTGTTATACATGGCGTTCTTTGCACAGTAATGCTGGATCAAGGAGGGTAATGCATGAAACCTATAGTCCTTCTGTTTTATGAAGGCTAGCGAAATGCTAGTGGCTGCGATAATCACGTCAAGAATGCGTATCTGCCAACACTTTCATTCTAAATAACTAATATCGTAACCTTCTGCCATAAATTTCCAGTTATTCTTTTCCCGATGGCAGTTTTTTCCACTTTCATGTAGTAGGACTGTAGGTGATAAAGGGAGAAATTCCTATGGCACTAAAAGTTTGTAAGAAGGAATGAGGTTAAAAATATGAGAAAGAATAGATAAACAATAATACTACAAAAGGAAAAGTGGAGGGAACGAGTAGCGAGAGAAGGAGAAAGCAGGGGGAGGATGTGTGAGGTTGCCAGCCTACTTGGAGAGAGACTGCAATATATGCGTAAATTTAGACCAAATTTATTCCAAAAGGCGTCAAATAGCGGCGCCAATTAAGGTGTAACACCCATTATTAGACAAATGCATATTGAAAGAAAACAGGTAATTAAATAGATTAATGAAAGGAATATTTGTTGACAAATATGGTTATTTAAAGAGAAAGTTAAACTGCCTTATGCCCCCTAAAAAATGTAGGGCGTGAGGAGAAAGTGATAAAAAGGGGGACTTCAAGCACGAGGGATAATAGGAATACGGGGAAATAGCTGAAGAAAAAAGTTATGAAAAATTGGTTCGGGTCCGAAAGACCGTCCAATATCTTTATTTATTGCCTAATATCCAAAGGATAATAATAATGAGTAGGATACCCAACATACGGTGGTGAATAATAGACAGTGTTTTTATTTAGTAGATAAAATGCAATATATGCAGCAGATATTATAATAATAATTCATTTTTTGTAATTTCTTTTCATCTAATCACACTCACCTGTCTTACCCTCCAGCAGACTCTCGTCTCCGCTACCCAACCATTCGTCTCCCCCTCCCACCAGCCAGACTGTGCTGCTTCTTCACCCTCCCCACACTATTATTGTTTCCCCCTATATAAACTCCGCCCACATTTCTCCCCTCCTCACCCTCCCACATCCCCCCTCCCTCCACCTGCAACTGTTACCAGAACCACTGAGACCCAAACCAAGTCGCTGGTGGATGGGGTGTAGCCGTTTCATCTGTCCGGAGCCGTACCCTCTGTACGTGGGTATTGGCATCATATATACCTTAATAATCATATATATGAATTAACGGGTGATTAATTGGCACACATTTTTACCAGTGGTGGTATGCTGCCAAGACTTCGCGCCGTATGCGCGCAACAATTTCCCCTGTATGGTAACGCGGCCTGTTATTACTCCGGAAAAAAAAAAAAAGTTCAAAGTAGCAAGTAATGGTGAATTTTTGTCAACGATATTAAGTATTATAAAGCATACTTAGAATATGTCGTGTGGATGCCGGCTGCTGTGGTAGTCGTGGATATTTCACCGCTATCACCTATCATCAGCAGCTCGGTTAAAGGCTCTGCCTCAAGAGAAATAGGTCAGTGGAAATTAACAGATTAATAAAACACAAGTATGAAATGTCAAATAGCATCTTGCACCCATTACACACTAAAAATAACAGAGTATGATCCCAACTTTTCATGCCTCATTTCTTCAAATGCATATATATTACCGGCACTTGGAAAAATTAATATAATATGTGAAGCGAAAGTGTTTCAGTGATGCCTAAGAAACTTGTTCATTGAAGCACTAAACCTTTCCCTCGGAACGATGGTTGAGTGTGTCTGATTGTTCATTAGCCTACGCTTCTGGCCACGACGACTTTTGGCTAACTCTTTGGTCAGAGATTAGTAATCACGTGTAACTTTTTTTTTTTTTTTTTTTTTTGCCTCCACCTCCGATGATACTGTTTGGTTTATGGGAGAACCCCTTGTGAAGGGATAAAGAAACAAAAAGCGACCCTTTTCACTCAAGAGACGGTTTTCCTAATTGAATTCATTAGTCTGAGGGGCAGCAGGAATATAACACCGTGCAATAGTCATCTGAATAAAAGAATCATCCTTATATATATTTGCACATTTTTCTTACTCTTACTTTGCTTACATTATTGCAGTTGTTGTTCCTCACTTTTTCTCTTCCATATTAGTAGGAGACATCAAAGGTGATTATGTGGAGTGAATGGCTAGTGAGATATTGACAAGGAGATTGTGGAGGGAGAGACAGGGAGTGAGAAAAACTGAGAATGCAAGCGAGGGAACAGAATGGAGAGATATAAGAACCAGAATGGTGTAGGGATGGAAGGGAAAGCCGCCTGATGGCATGTGAGGATGGGGCAACGTAAGAGATGGTTTTGTTCTTGACGACCTCCTTAGGGATTAAGGTGTCTGATGAATGATGGTTTTATAGATAGATAGATTAGATGAGATAAACACATGATGTACAGTCTCCAGCAAAAATCGAGCGACCGGCTTGACGAGCAGGTTGGTATATGTGGCACCGCTGCACCCCCAGTTTCAACCCCTCGCCTCCCCCCTCCCTCGTTCCCATTCATTCGTCTACCCTCCACCCTTCCCACATCCATGGGCCTACTCACATTGTCTCAACCACTCTTCCATCATCATTTTGTCTTGGGAAATAATGGTTTTGTTATGATAACGAATAAAAACACATTAGTGTTTTACTCCATAGTATAGTTATTTATACACCACGATCTGAACGCAGGGTGATATAGCAATATACTCGTATGACAGTGAGGTATGTAATGATACAATTTATCATTTTGACGGTTGTGTCCAGTCAGTGTGTAACATTAAACAGTCGGAAGCTAAATGTTTGTAGTGTGGTCAGTGGTGTAGCTCCTTCCCTTACACGACGTAATCACTGTTACTTTACAAACTCTAGTATAGGTCACTACCATTAGTTACTACTACTACCCCATGTGTGATAACAGTAAAGTGTTGCTGATAAGTAAAACACCGGATCAGTATTATCTTGGTTACTGATGTCTTAATACATAATATCGGATAACGTTGGGCAACAGGGACTGAGTGACAGCTTGTCTGGTGGTTAAACAAACTAAGCTGATCAAGCCGAGACCATGACGTGGTTGCTGGCATTACCAAAGGTCAGTCAATATTTAGACGCCACTCATTGCTGTTGACAGTATTATAAGTATCAAGGTCAGTTTCATACACAGGACAGCCAACAGTAGAGTGAGCCGCGTGGTATGCTGACCCCGCACACACCATACAACTAGGGCCGCATTACCAGGTATAGGCAAATTGGGCAGCTGCCTACCAGGCCACGGCCTGTTACAGGCCATCCAGACTTCCAGAGCGGAGTAAATATACGCTTTGGACGTCCAAATAAAGGCCATCACCATTAAAAATGGCCATTATAGGTCATGCCAACATTTCATTGGAAATAACGGAAAAAGAGATCTATATGTTGCAGGCCAACCGTCTGTATTGCCTACCAGGCAACACCATGGTTAATCCGGCGCTGCACACAACCAACCCCCTCCACCCCTTGCCTCAGCCACTTATCGCCACTCACTCCAGCAAGGGACCGCCACCACCTGATAACAATATCAGGAATATAACCTTGCCTTATATAGTTATAACTGCAATAGGGTGTAATTTGCGATTCACACGATTATAACACAACGTATTTCGAAAAAGGTAACCAGTAACTAAACCGGCCGAATAGATGATCTGCATAGTAACCAAACAAACTTGTCTCGATTGTACCTTACGCTAATCAACATTAACGTGCCATACAACAGATATATCAGTTTATTCGTTTTCAGCGAGAACGTTTTCAACAATGGTTTGACGAGTTACAGTTCACACTGGTCAGTGTTACTTATAGCAACGTAATGGACGTAGCGGTCAGGATAACTTTATGATTATTTGCTCTTCAACTTGTGTCCCATGTCTGTTACTACTTTCCTATATATCTGTGTGGCCATGGTTTTTCCCATTAACTATCGTCTGCCGAAACGTCAGTTGCCTCAGAGAGGGAAGGATGTTAAAATGGACAAACGGTTTTGGTTACGTAAATATTTAATAAGGAAGACTAACTGATGATACCGGTATATTTAAGAACACATTTTAAAACGATATGAAACAATGGGTCAGACATTGGATTTATATGATAATGGAATGTTGTGGGTAACTGGGGGAGTGATAAGGTAACCCTGTCAACACCGAGTAGGACCACCCACCACCTTTGCTATCGCCCTGCTCCAGTTGCCCTACGATAACATGTGGTATAGTGACAATAGTGAATGTTTTACTGAAGATCTGGTGTTCTAGCCTGACTTACCCTGCAGAGTTAACGCTACACTCAAACTAGTGTATTATACACTGCTATTGCACTGCATATCTGATTGAATAACATTTAGAAAACAAAGTCTTACTGAGTCCTGATCATTAAATGCTTATTTGCCATATCGTTACACTATAAATATCACTATTATACGGCGCAGTGGACAATATTGTAATGCACACTTCTTGGTGATAATAAAGACGTGTTTATGAGCATTGGTGGAAAACACACACACACACACACACACACACACACACACACACACACACACACACACACTCTCTCTCTCTCTCTCTGTCTCTCTCTCCACCCCGGGAAGAGTCGTCGACCTCGGGCTCATCTCCCTCTTCCCATGCCCCCACCACAACGTGTGACGGCCAGCTAACCCCCCATACACCACCGACCACTACAAACATCTACTTATAGCTTCCGACTGTTTAATGTTACACACTGACTGGATACAACCGTCAAAATGATAAATTGTATCATTACAGACCTCACTGTCATACTATTTTATATTACCCTGCGTTTAGATCGTGGTGTACTGTATAAATAACTATACTATGGAGTAAAACACTGTGTAATGTGTTTTTATTCGTTATCATAACAAAACAATTATTTCCCAAGACAAATGGATGATGGAAGAGTGGTTGAGACAATGCGAGTAGGTCCTTGGATGTGGGGAGGGTGGAGGGTAGTCGAATGAATGGGAACGAGGGAGGGGGGGGGTGAAATGGGGGTGCGGTAGTGCCACATATATCAACCTGCTCGTCGAGTCGGTCGCTCGACTTTTGCTGGAGACTGTACTATGCAAAATAAATCACTGATTTACGGTAAATGATGCCACAAAGCCTCCCAAGCCCATGAATACATTCCCAATACAGTCTTGTAATTTCATGGCAGATAAATGTGAGTGTGAGGCGGTCCGTCGAGGCAAATGTGCCGGCAAAGTGGTTGGCGTGTCCTTCACATTTTTCCACACTTTGAATGTGAGGGTAGAACGATTGCACAAAATGCATTTGAAATACTGTATCAAAATAGAAGTTTGCCTCCACGTTTTCTCCTCTAGGAAAGCAGGTCGGTCTTAACTCTTTCACTGCAATTAAGCATTTATATACTTTCATCCAGGCAGCAAAAGATGATTTCCTCAGTCAGTGTAGGATCCCCTGAACTGTAGGAATTGGAATCAATGGCCAGTCAACTCACTGGCACTTTCTCTGTGCTGAACAACCATTTAAAGACAGCTTAGCAATAGTAAAATGAGAAAACATCTTCGTACTGAAGTTAATTATTTTATTTCTTCTTGCTAATCTAGCTTTGCATCTACTCCGAGTAACAACAGACGATTTTATTCGACCGAGAATAACCCAATGCAGCTGAAAAAAAAAAAAAAAAAAAAATCCTGCTTTACCCTTTGACCGTGAATGAAGTGTGTACCTTATTATAGCTAACACCAGACGATTTATTTACCTGAAGTGCATGCGCGGCAGCCAAAGGTTAAATGAATATCATGGATTATGGGTTGATCTCATAATGGGCAAATTTACACGACTGACCCCCGCCCTTACACAGTGTTCTGAGAGTACATAATGGCCAGTACACAACAGCATCTCAGCCTCAGCATCCATTATATTGCCTCTTATCATAAATTTATTCTGACCGTTCTTTTCTTCAGCTGAATAAAATCTTTTGGGGGTAGCATAATTAAATTAGTGTTAGATATCGTTTATAGTATTGAAGGGGTAAATAGCTGTAATAAGTCGAACTGAATATCCGTGGATTTAGTTCGACACCTTTCTTTTAAATTGAGCAAAAGTGTGTGGAGGCAGCACAAATAATACATAAAATTCGGCTGCATACTGGAGGGACAAAATCATTGTGGCTAATTAGAAATGAATACCCCTGGAGACAGTACGAAAATTATCGTCTAAGCTGAGTAAAATTGTTTATAGGTAGCAAAACTAAGATAAACTACCGTCATCGTACTGGAAAGATAAAAGAACTGTAACAAAATAGGAACAAATATTTATGGATCTACTTCCGATATCATTACCTAAGCAGAAAACCTTCTGAAGGTAGGAAGGAAACAATGTGATCGTACTGAAGGGATTAATACTTTGAACTCCTGACTCACACGAATGAGTAAAGTCGTTTGGCGTAAGCTGGTACAGAATTCTGGTGTTGTCTCGACGTGAGAGGGTTAGTGACGACAGAATTAACATTCTTAGGCTCAACTAATCACTCTCAGCTAAAAAATATACATTGGCGTTAGCTTAAAAACAATAACAGACAAGTGGCGTACATGAGTGTGTTAGATAATAATCATTGAATAGAAGTGAATACCCCTGGCTGTAGCTGAGGTGTTAACTGAAGTGGCACCACTGCTCCCATCCCATCCCATCTCCTATATAGACAAATGTTACAACTTGGTCTGCATCTGGGCGATGCTTAGACGCGAGCCCCCCCTCCCCTCTCATATTCTGAAATGCGTTGTTTGTCCTTTCACGCCCATTCATGTCCAGTCATATTAGGTCAACTAAGGTGACATGGGACCCTTTTTAGTTCTTTCTCACCCACTGTTATCCAGGCATGTCATATTAGGTCAACTGAGGTGTCTTCAAACTCATGTCTGTCCAGGTCATATTAGGTCAAATCAGGTGCCATCAGGTCCTTTTAGGTTCATACTTACCCTCCCATGTCCAGTCAGGTCATCATTAGGTCCACTAAGGCCGCTTCAAATCCGCTGAGGTTGTTACATCCATTCAGATTTAGTCGGGGTAAATAGGTGGCTGGTCAAGTTGTGGTGTTCAGTGATCTTCTGTCCGATAGGACGTGAGATGGATCTCTGCTGGGCAGGGAATATTTTGAGATCTTCAAAACCCACGTAAATGTCAAAAACATCCCTCGCTAATAACATCACACCCACCGTGCATGAGACAGCCTTAGCATGTATGTAGTATGGACAGAGGGTACCAGTGTCGCATGATGCGGATCTAAAGTCAAAGCATAAAATCATACCCACAAAAGATAAAAGAATGTCTCATCTGTTCAGTTCATTCCGGTCCGTTCAAATCCAATCAACTTAGGTCATCCAAGCCATATGGACTCCAGTCAGGTCGGCTTGGGTCCATCACATCCATTTAAATGCAGTCCATTTAGATCCAGTAAGGTAGCTGAGAGCAGTTCAGGGGGATTTAGGCAGTTGTGATCATAACTTGGTGCACCTTTGTGGAAGTGTGCCTAGCGGAGGGGGGAAAGAAGGAGACGAGGGCATGGGATGTGCAGGATTGATAGGAGCTGGTAAAGCATGTCGAGATGGTGGTGAATGGTGGGATAGGATAGGAGGATTGGTTTGTTAGTGGTGAGTGGTGGGGCAGGATTGGAGGAGCGTGAGGGTGAGGATGGGGAGTAAACCCATGAGAGATGTTGCCAGTTAGGGATATATTAGATGTTCTTGTATAATCCATGAAACACGGTGACGCACGTTTGTTGTTGTTGTTGTTGTCTGCCAGCGTCAGACGATGTTATTCAACTTAGGAGAGACATTGTAAACTATGGGTGCAAGATTTAGTCTTCCCTCTCCCCTTCACTAAGAAAAGTTATTCCAAAGTTTATTAACGGTCTAGAGGTAGCAAGATTTCACTAAAGCAGGTTTACCATACGCAAGAATTTTCCTCGAGCAGCACAACAAAGATAATGGGAAGAACGTAAGCAGACTCGTTATTCTTACACATGTTGCCACTCAGGTTAAAATTTGCTTGCAGGCCACGCATGATTCCCGTGCCGTTGCAGTCAATAATTGCATTACACAGTCGAAAGCTAATGTTGTTAGAACCTAATGTTGTCTTGCATCACAAACCAATAATATTCAAATGGAACTGAAGGACTGGAATATCGATCTGTTAGATCGGAACCCCTGAAGTTTGGCAAATATTAACCGCAGTTGCACAGAGATAAAAGTTCCTTTTCTGTTTCAGTGTATACTTCACAAGAAAGGCATGTCCATCACTTTCCTCCCCAACGAAGCCTATCAAACAGATAATCATTTGTGGGTAGAGAAACATACTAGCCCAGTCTCAGTCTGGGATTATTAGCGCACAGAGGAAAGTGAGATGACGATGTGAAATATTATACGGTACGAACTTTTGTCCCGAGTATACACAATACTTTGGATGTATTTATTTCTCTGTTTGGCTTGCGATCCCGGGCACTATCCAACAGGCCATGGGTAAAATAACTGGCATTTTTAATTGTGTTTTGTCACGTAATAACACTTTCAGTAATGACCATTGTTGTTAGGCTATATTGTTTATCATTGATGTGATTGATTGATAATGGGCAATGTCAACTGGGGTAAAGCTGAGCTAAGTGGTGCAATGAAATAAATGGTTCTATAAAATAACGGCTTTGATATATTCTCTCTCTCTCTCCAGCTGAAAAAAGTCATCTGACTGTAGCAATAATGAAGTATATAAAGACGTTGCCTTACTGAATGAGCTACCCGCCGTCTCGCTGTGACTTTATTTGTGCTGTCTTCTGTTGATCTAATTCAGTTTAGGTGTTTTGGGACGCCTTAATTAACACCATCACCAAAAGAGATCCTAAGTTGAGTAAGATGGCCATGACGTAACATGATCAAAGCGAAAATGTTCATCATACTGAAGGGATTAATTAAGTCTGGCTCTAACTCTTTCAGTCTGAGTTCTGTTAACATAACAAGAATAAAAGAACAAGAAAAAAAGACCACACAGAACGGGTAAATAACAAGGTTTCTTGAATCGAATTAACCCTAATAATCAAACAATGAACAATGATTAAGTATTCCTGTTATTTCTGAAAACCAATTATCATTGTCAAAGTGAGAGAATTCTGAAGTGTCCCTTGACGTGAAGTGCGGTCCTTGGTGTGTGTAATTGTAAGAGAGTATAATACAGAGGTTAATTGCTCTCACAGTTTGTATAAATTAGGTTATGAGAGGGCCACTGGAGTAATATTATAGTGATGTGTTGGTAGTGGTGGAAGTTGTTTTATGTTGGTTGTTAAGATGTGGTGATTATGGCATGGTCGTTAGAGAGAGAGAGAGAGAGAGAGAGAGAGAGAGAGAGAGAGAGAGAGAGAGCGAGAGAGAAAGTGAGATTAATAAGAAGTGACATTTCACAACAAACCCGAAATCACGTTAGAAAATACGTAGGGTGAAAAGCACGTCATTCTTCTCAGTTATTGCATTCCCTCTCTGAGTCGCCTTATTTTTATACACCAGTAGTTTCTTTTTGTTATCTTTGTATTAATTTGAGTAATGGCAAAATGAATCTACGCCTGTTTGTTATCTCTCCTTTTCCCTACACCCATATCTAAGTCATTATTACAAGTAAATACTTATGAATTGTTTACGTCTGTTGTCTCGCTCCCAGTTATTATCTCGTGTCTATATATTTTTACTTTATGTAGTGACAACAACGCATGTCTTTAAAAGGTCGTTGGCTTCTGGCAGTCATTAGCGCATCGGGTTGCTAACTGTGGTGTCACCTTTGGCTTCTGACACTTACTTCTGTGAGGCAGAATCGCCTGGTGTGTCTTAGTTAAGTACTGAAATGCTTCTAAGAAAGGGGTTGATCGACTGACCCATTAATGATATTCAGTTGCAAGAATTTCTCGTAGCTTGTCTAGTGAAAATCTAAAAATATTCTCGGCTGTGTCTGTGTTGAGGATAGGGTTCATCGAGATTGCCTGAACTTTCTGTGCACTTTCATCTTGCTTTGTAACTCGTATGGTGTTAATAAATTTGGAAAAAAAATCATAAAGAGGTTAATACATTTATTTTGGTCTTACGTTCTACGTCAATTGTTCCTCTAGTTTCTTACATTTCTCCCTAACCCTATTCCTTAACCTCCAGATGTTATCTCTTTCCCAAATGTCTCTCCATCTTCCTACTTCGCCACTCCATCCCTCTGCCATTTCTAGTCTATATCAATTCCTGGCCTCAGTATATCTGTATTTCTACTATTATCTTATCATTCTTGCCCCCCAAATAATTACTTTCTTTCACTTACATGTCTGTCAGCTGTGGTAGAATTTGTTGTATTCATTTTCTTAAACTTCCACATTCCTTCCTCCTTCTGCCTATCTCCTCTCCTATCACCATTCTCCATCGTTCATCCCTATCCCCTATCGTCCGTCTTTATCCCTTACCACTCTTTTGAACCCTTTACCACGCGTTTACTTCTCTCCGTCCCCCTTCATCCCCTGCCATCCTTCCCTTCCATCCCTTGTCACTCTTCAACCTCTCTCCATCTCTCCTCCTCCCCTACCCTGGCCCGCCTCTCCTACACCTTCCCTGTCCAGCCATCACTCAGGCCAGACAACCTGAGGGTCCGCCTTGTTAATCGGATTTCTTTGTGTTGTTTCAAGAAATGGTGAACCGCCCTGTCTCACGCAACGCTAGGGGACGCCACTCGGGATCGCACCTCCCCTGTCGCTTTGGTCCATGTTTTCACTTGGATATATCGTGAAAGAAGGGTTGCTGTGGACGTGGAGGCCTGTGGCCGTGTGTGTGAATATAGTTTAATGCTTCAGGTTGTATTACAGCCATCTGCTGCTGTTGCTACATGAAGAGATGGCATTATATTTTGTTTCCCGTACTTTCTAAAAACACCAGTGTAGTTTTCGTTTATGATTAAGTTTGATACATCCACTGCAGAAATTAAGAGGCAACCCCAGGACCCCAGAAATACAAGTCGGATTATGAATGGGCAGTTACTGTATCTGTTTTCATCAGTCAAAGTTAGATCACTGCACGACTCGACCTTCTCCAGGGAGATAGCCAAAACTAACAGTTCCACCTGTTGACGAGTGGGGAAGGGGTGGGTGATGCAGATGATGTCAGAGTGATGTAATAGCAGTTGTGTGTGTGTGTGTGTGTGTGTGTGTGTGTGTGTGTGTGTGTGTGTGTGTGTAAAGTTATATCCACGACTCCAAAACCCTTTCAATTCTTACCTTCGCCAGTCGATTGTACAATGGTGTGAGGAAACTTTTCGAAGAGGAGATATTAGCTATAGCCTTGATCAACCCCTCCAGTACATGGGAAGTCTTCCTAAGGTATAAACATTTGGCAGCAACAAGAACAAAGTATATAATTCATGGAATGGAATGGTTTAACTGCACTAATTTCCCTTTATGTGTCATTACTCTGTATATTGCATAACAAAGTAGCGTAATAAAATCCGCCCGCAATACCCATGCTGAAATTCCACTTAATTTTCCCGTGGCAGAGGGAAAAAGCCCGAGTTCAATGCTCCGGCCGGTCAGGCTGTGGGCCAACTTTGTTTGCCCCTTGTTCCTATTCACACAACAGCATACTTGGGGATTTGGATATAAACAAAGTATTGCAGAACTGGAACATTTAACTGCAAAAACTCTTCTCACGACACACCGTCCTCCCAATCGAACTATTACACTTTATCTCCGCTTCATCCTCGAACTGTCTGACCTTCCAACAACCTCATTCTTATGCACTCCTTTAGTGACTTCTCCCACTCCATTGGGTGGATATGGCGTGAGAGAAACAGCCTACTTGTGTGGTTGCAGAGATGGTGTTCAGCCCGGTGCCAGAATTTACACCTCGTTCACCCCCTCCCTCGTATATAGTACTCCCCGCTTCTACCGTAACCCCTTATACCCTACCCTTGTCTCGTACATTCCCTCTCTCTCATCATGCTCTTGTTTACGCCACATTCCCCTTTGTTATAGGCTATCCTATTATTCGCCTAGTGAGCTTTGGCGAGGGAACTTCATTGTCGCACATAACTGGCAGAGTAAACTTAGCTGCCTGGAGGGAGAGCCAGTGAGAAACTGAAGTTGACCATTCTCTTATTTTCATCGATGCTGAAAATAATCGTCTGGTGCTAGCAGTAGTAAAATAAACGAAACAGCAAGAAAGGGGTTACGGTCACTTCTATCCACTTCACTGCAGAAGATCTCTTGTAAGCTAAAATTATTCCGTCTACGAGCATTAGAGATGAAACGTGAAAGACACTGTCCTGCAGAAATGGTCAGTTACAGAGTTCCAGCAAGAGTTTGTTTTGGTCATCAGTAGAATACCATGATGAGCCGTGTAGGTATAAAAGCTTTAACGACCTCACTACTATGACATCCTATTCTTGGTACCGCATGGAGTTTTTACCCAGCGTACGAGATATTATTTCAAATGGAGGGGATAGATATAGAGTCCATTAACCCCTTCACTCTGAGACGTACTTCTTTAATATGATAAAATTGTCAACTAATAGCCCAGTCTCAATGAAAAAGACCTTATTCTCCAAAACGAGTTGATGAATACTTATACACTTGAACTGAGTGACATTATTTGGGAAGAAGACCAGGAAGAAAGCCTTTATAACACAAACATGACATAAATGAAAATATACACTGAGAGCACATGGTAACAGAACACAACCGTAGCATATATAATCAGAGTGTATAATTACTGTATAGTTCATAGTCTTGGTACGCGTCCACACTGTGCTAGAACAAGTGCCGGCAACATGTAAACAACACCATAACGAACAAGATGCAAACATGCTGGGAACAGCAGCTTCCAGATCATGTTGGCAATATCATGATAAAGTCTCAGCTGCCTCGTATGGAAACACTTATCCCATCACCTCTACTGCCAGCA
The DNA here is from genome assembly GCF_032717465.1 of Coenobita brevimanus. Taxonomy (NCBI): domain Eukaryota; kingdom Metazoa; phylum Arthropoda; class Malacostraca; order Decapoda; family Coenobitidae; genus Coenobita; species Coenobita brevimanus. The sequence continues at coordinate 9,566,368 of NC_137024.1, read as the reverse complement.
GGTTTGAACCTGCACTGTAAAATGTTTGCATACATCTGTCCAAATACTGCTGCATACATATATCCAAACATGTTGCCAGCTGTGTCGTCAACACATGTTCGAATACGCGTGTGGACGCGCCGTTACAACATAACTCCAGCCTGCACGGTGGTACTGCAGTGCACAGATAGAATTCAGAACAATAGAACACAACCACAGCAGACAAACACAGCTCATAATCCTAGTATGCAACACCTGCATATAATAAGATTTTTTTTTTTTTTAATGTGAGGAAGAAGGAACCAAAGGCAACGAGCCTGCAAAACTATTCCTTCCAAGAGAAAAACAAAATATAAGAGAGAGCCAAATTCAAGATCCGATCATTTTCAGATGCCTGGACACACTGCGTTTGAAAGACTGGAGATCATAGGAAGTAGGAAATACAGACAGAGGGAGACAGCTCCAGAGTTGACCTGTTGCATAAATGAAGGACTGGGAGTAACGGTTAACTCTTGCATTAGAGAATTGGACAGAAAAAGGATACGCGTCCGTCGTAGGGGTGGAGGAATGCATGCAGACAGTTGAGAGGAGCAGTTACCATTGAAGTAGCGATAGAAAAGAGATAAAGATGCAACAGTTCGGGGAAGAGACAAAGGTTGAAGGGAGTCAGTAAGAGGAGGAGAGTTAATGAAGCGAAAAGCCTTTGACTCCACCCTATTGAGAAGAGCTGTATGTGGGGAGCCTCCTCACACATGAGAGTTGTACTCTACACAGGGGCGGATAAAACCCATGTATAGAGTCAACGATTGTGCAGGGGTAAAGAAAGAGCAGAGTCGGCTTAGCACACCCAATCTCTTGGAAGCAGATTTTACAAGAGATGTAATATGATCTTTCCAAGACAAGTCCCGAGTAAATGAAACCCCAAGCATGTTCAAGGATGATGCAGGATTAAGCTGAATATTATCAAACATTAGTGGGTATACCTGTGGAAGATTTTGTTGGGTTGATAGGTGCAAAAACTGAGTCTTTGATGCATTAAAAACAAGATTATTTTTACCCCAGTTAGAGATATGAGCCAAGTCAGACATTAGGTGTGCCTTAGCCTCATCCCTTGTTTGTTGAAGTAACTGCTGAGATGGACGTTGCGGGAATCGAATGGAAAGGTGAAGGGTGGAGTCATCAGCGTATGAGTGGATAGGGTTAGATGTACAGCTTAGAAGGTCATTGATGAATAAAAGGAAGAGAGTTGGTGATAGGACAGAGCCCTGAGGAACACCACTGTTAATAGATCTAGGAGAAGAACGATGGCCGTCTACAACGGCGGCTATAGAACGACCAGAAAGGAAGTTAGAGATGAAGGCACAGATAGAAGGATAGAAACCGTAAGAGGGCAGTTTGGAAATTAAAGATTTATGCCAGACTCGATCGAAAGCCTTTGAGATATCAAGTGCAATGGCAAAGCTTTCACCAAAGTCCCGAAAGGAGGATGACCAGGAGTCTGAAAGGTAGGTGAGAAGATCGCCGGTGGAGCGTCCCTGACGGAACCCATACTGACGATCAGAAAGAAGGTTGTGATAGGAAAGATGCTTTAAAAATTTTTCTATTAAGAACAGACTCGAAAACTTTTGAGATACAGGATGTTAAAGCAATTGGACCATAGTTAGAGGGTTGGGAATGGTCACCCTTCTTTGGGACTGGCTGAATGAGAGCAAACTTCCAACAAGAAGGAAAGGTACAAGTTGACAGACAAAGGCGAAAGAGTTTGCCTAGGCAGGGTGTAAGCACAGAAGCACAGTTCTTGAGAACAACAGGAGGGACTCCATCAGGCCCATATGCCTTATTGGTATTGAGGCCTATGACAGCAGAAAATACATCAGCTGAAGAAATTTTAATGTCAGCCATGAAGAAGTCAGAGGGGGGAAGTGATGGAGGAACGGCACCGGAATCGTCTAAGTTGGAATTGGAGGAGAAAGCCTGAGCGAAGAGATCTGCTTTATCAGTAGAAGAAATAGCTACAGAGCCATCAGAGTAGAAAAGAGGAGGGAAGGATGATGAGGTAAAGTTGTTAGAAAGGTTTTTGGCAAGGTGCCAGAAGGAGCGGGAAGAATTCGAGTTAGAGAATTGAGAGCACTTAGTACGGATGAAATTATTTTTAGCAGAGTGAAGAACAGACTTAGCACGAATCCAGGCAGAAACGTATAAAAGATGTGATTCAGTGGTGGTTTGGCTCCAGTATCTATTATAGGCACTCTCCTTGTTGCAGACAGCATTAGAACAAGCGTGATTAAGCCAAGGCTTTCTTGCTTTAGTCAAAGGATATGAGAAAGGAATGTATGCTTCCATGCCCGAGAGAATAACCTCTGTAATGCACAAGGCACACCCAGATAGCTCACGGCCATGGAAGCAATAATCATTCCAGGGAAAATCAAAGAAGTACTGCCTGAGGGCCTCCCAGTCCGCAGCTCCAAAGTGCCACAGACGACGTTTCTTTGGAGGGTCCGCAGGCCGTACTGGAGCGATAGGATAGGTTAAGGTGATAAGGTTGTGATCGGAGGAACCCAACGGAGAGAAAAGATTAACAGTGTAAGCAGAAGGATTAGTTGTAAGGAAGAGGTCAAGTATGTTGGAACTCTCTCCAAGGTGATCAGGGATACGGGTAGGGTGCTGTACAAGCTGCTCTAGGTCATTAAGGATAGAAAAGGTGTAGGCTTGTTCACCAGGTGGATCCGTGAAAGGAGAGGAGAGCCAGAGGTGGTGGCGAACATTGAAATCTCCTAGAATGGAGATTTCAGAGAAAGGAGAAATGGATAGAATGTGTTCCATCGTAGAAGTAAGCTAGTCAAAGAATTTTTGATAGTCATTAGAATTAGGAGATAAGTAAACAGTACAGATATATTTAGTCAGAGAATGACAGAAAAGCCGAAGCCAGAGTGTAGAGAATTCGGAAGAATCAAGTTCAGGAACACGAGAGCAAGATAAGTTGTTGCATATATATATACACAACAGCCACCTTTGGCTTTGAAATGAGTATAGAGAAAGTAGGAGGATACAGAAAAGGGTTTGCTGTCAGTTGCCTCAGACAGCTGAGTCTCAGTTAGAAAAAGAAGGTGAGGTTTAGAGAAGGAGAGGTGGTGCTCAACAGAGCGAAAGTTAGAGGAAAGGCCACGAATGTTACAGAAATGAAGAAAAAGAGAGTCAGACAGTGGTTCCAGGCATCTTGAGTCGTCACCGGGAGAGGGGCAGAAGGTGGGGGCATTTATGGTCCCCCCCCCCTGGGGACTCCGAGGCTATGTTATTCGATGCCATTTTTTCTTTTTAAATTTTGAAAAGGAAGTGTGGTGTGTACTGTGCATGTAGTTTGGTATTGATAGTTAGAGAAACTTGTACTGGAGACCATGCTGGCCTACTCTCTGTGTTACTGAGACACTGAAAAAGTTCAGCAATGGGGGATGGTCTGGACCTAGTCCCGAGGGCTGATGAAACGGGAGCTCCAGCTCTCCCTATCATCAGCTTTCCATCCACCTTGGGAGTACTGCCCTGCTCGACTGGTGCTACAGTCTGCTCACAATCACAGAACATAGTCAAAGCATACTGTATAGTGAGATGGAATAATCATCGTTCACAGTCGCAGAACACAACTTATAATGAGAGTGGACATCAGAACTCACTATCACTAAACAAAACCATGACAGATATTTAGAGCTCACAACCAAAATATATAATCACAGAAATTAGGCAGAAAATATAATAATACGTTGCAGTAATTGCTTACAAGAACAGAACACAGATATAGCACACACAGCACACAGTCATCATTAACAGTCACAGAATATAAGCGTAGTAGATAATCATAGTGCAGAAATCATCACTCACAACAACAGAACACAACTAAAGGCCTCCCCAAGGGGGGAATCACACCAGCCGCGAGCCGATACATTTTAGCGCGGCTCGAAACACGACCTTCTCCTTGACCTACTTCACCAATTTTGAACTCGTGATCGATTTTTTTTCCCCCTACTACACACCTGTAAAATTTTGTGATGATACCTTGAACAGTTGAGCAGACTCAAAGACTCACACACTGAAAACAGTACCAGCTTCGCTATTGCAGCTGGTAACCATAGCATGTAATCAGTGGACAGTGATCATTAACATACACACATCTGAGCAACACAACGTCACTTACCTGGCCATTCAGTCAGAGCACAGAACAGTTTTGATTGGACATTCAGCCGTATAGGATAAGAGAGAGAGAGAGAGAGAGAGAGAGAGAGAGAGAGAGAGAGAGAGAGAGAGAGAGAGAGAGAGAGAGAGAGAGAGAGAGGAGGGAAGGGGGGAGATGGCTGCCATGGAGAATGAGAAGGGTATAAGAAGTTATCTTTTTTATTTTGATATTCGTGGACAGGCGTCATAATATTGCAAAAGTTAGGTACAGGAATAAATAGATAAAATATACCAACATACTCAGGCCGACGCATAAACATGCACAATCATTGGTACTCGTACTCACACATAAACACACCGACAGACAGACAGAGAAACCACACACTCACACTCACGAAGCATAGATGCCCACTGACATAAGGGTTATTCCTGTACATATATACACACTCACATTCAAATAAACAAACAAGAAGGAAACCTTAGAGTGCAATACCTGAGCGTCCACCAGTTGATCTAAGGGCCGAACATTTGACTGTCATGTGACCTTGACCTTCGGCCGATTCCTCTCGGAATCGAATGGACTTATTTACTCTTAGAATCGAATCCATTACGCCCTGTTTTACCGTGCACAAAGATGTGTCTGAATCGGACCTAAATTGTTTAAGTTGACCTTACCGTGTGTCTCAGACCTTTGACCTATCCCTGTGACCATGACATACAATTGTTTTCAATATCGAGTTCCTGTAATCTAGCCGAACCCCGAACCCGAACACAAAGTTTGTTCTGAATAGGACAGAAATTGTTGTAAAACTGTATGTCAGCCCCTAGATTGACCCTCATCTCCTGCACTAAATTTGGCCAATATAATATTGAAGGTGTTTTAGTTATATTGTTAACACGTTAACACACGGGTTGAACATTGAACTTGCCCTGTGACCCTGACCTTTGTCCTATTGTTCAGAAACGATATATCAGCCCCATGACTATCGGTCTACCTCTCCACGAAATTAATTTAAATTTGGATAAAAAACGTTTTGATTTATTTGGTGTACACACACACACACACACACACACACACACACACACCACCGCCATTTAGCCAGAATTATCAAACCAACAGACACAGAGACAGAAGAACAGACAGACGCAGACCCAGTTGTAATTACATTCCTGTGCCACTGAAGGAACGCCTGTCAGAACTTCCACTGGGATTGTTGGTCCTCTTCTCCCCTGCTTCTCTTTCATTATTTCCTCCTTTCTTCAAACTAGGCCAAAGGACCCATACAAAATGTTCTTCACAATGCATGGAAGGAAGAAAACCATTCCGTCCACTGCCAAGTTAAATCACGGGCGCAACCCTTGTCATGTGATTTTCCATACATATATCAGACATCCAGTTCTATCCTTCATTCTGATGCTTAAGTTCCTCTGCTTCAGCACGTTGAATCATTTCGCATTCACTTACCATAGAAAGCCAGCATCATCTCACCTTTCCACGCGTCCTCCTACACTTAAGGCGCGGTCACACAGGGTCTTTTCCTGGCTGAAAATCACCGGCGGTAAATTGCCGCACTAATTTTACGGTAACTGGCAGTCAGTTTTGGTCACACGAGTTTCAGCCGAATTTTATACCGTGTCGGCTTGTCTGTTTAATGTGAAGTGAGATACTCGTAGAGTCGTACTTGTACAGTGACAACCCTGAATCCTCAGCTACATGTTCACACAAGAACAACACTGAAATGGATGAGCACACTGAAGTCAACGCCACACACCGAGACCTATAGAAAAGTAAACAAAAGGAGAAAGAAAGGAAAGCCCGGTGTGTGTGTATATATATATATATATATATATATATATATATATATATATATATATATATATATATATATATATATATATATATATATATATATATATATATATATATATACTGTATATATGACTGTGAATGAAAATAAGCGAGAGTATATGTTGCTGGGCCAGTAAAAGCAGGTGAGAGTGTGACTAAGCAAATGAGTGAGAGCAAATATGAATGAAGAAGAGTGTCAGTAGGTGACTGAAAGAACGAGTGTATGCATGTGATTGATTTTGTGAATGGAGGAAGTAGTGAACGTGAGGGTAGGTAAGAGAATGTATGTATGAGTGGGCGAATCAGTAAACAAGTGAAGATGAGTGTGTGACTGTATGAATAAGTGTGAGTGAAAGTGAGAATGTGTGTCAGTAGATTAGTGAATGGATGAATGAAGGCAATTCACTGTGAGAATGGGTGATTAAATGAGAGTGACAGTTTTGACGTGTATGAATAAGTGTGTGACTGAGCGAATGAAAGCAAGTGAGAGAAAAAAATGTGAGTTAATGAGTGGGTGATTGAGTGAGGATAAAAACCAATGAGGCTGTGACTATTTAAGGAGAAGGTAAAGTAAGATAGAATATGGAAATGAGTGAGTGAGTGAATGAACAGTATTTAAGATGATTTTCGAGCCAGGTGTAATCTTCTGATAATGGAGGTGCTGTGCCATCATCGTGCTGATTGTGCTAGTAAAATTAAATGAATGACTGCACGGGTTGGAGGGGGTCACAGAGGTGAGGAGGGGGTAAAAAGGTCACAGGGATCAGTAAAGTCAGTAGGAGGACTCATACAGGTCACACGGCTGAGTAGATCAGTAAGAGAGGTTGCACAAGGCCACAGGTGCTACTAGGTCAATAATCTGAGCTGCAAAGGGTCACAGGTCATGGGTCGCATATGGTCGGTGGCAGCGGACAGTAGGGTCGATACGAGAGGTCACACAGGATCGTGGGAATCAGGGATGAGAATAAGAGTCAGAAGGAGAAATCAAACGTGGTCTTACTGGTCAGTAAAGTACATACGTCGGGTCACACGTCAGGGGTTACACTAGTGCTGAATGAAGGAGAAAAATGCTGGTGTTATTGAACAGGTACGACTTATTTTTGACCGGGGTGATTATTTCTCTCTCTCTCTCTCTCTCTCTCTCTCTCTCTACTTAATGAATGAGGACGAATACTGTAGACGTGCGGCCAAATATGAAGAAAAAAAATGCAGCACAATTTTGACATCAGATGGAGGTGGGAATGGAAAGGTGAAAACTCCCAGCGAATATCCTAATAAAATCGCCGTACCAAACGCAAATCGAGGCAAAAGACTTGAGATAATGCGCCTTTTCTTTTTTTCTCTATCATTATTATTATTATTATTTTTTTAATGGCTGCTTCATGCCCAGTGACATACCAATGTGTGTGTTATGGCTCAGTGGCCGAAAAGTGCCACTGGGTGGTGTGAACGATTATATTTTTCTTGCGATGTGAGAAGCTAAGTATATGAGTGCATTGTGTGTTTAATTTCCAGTTGGTGATGTTCATTTGGTTCCGCTAGTGGAGCATTTTTATTTAACCACTTCTCTCCATTGATGTAGGTTATATTTTGTTATTGTTGCAAAAGATTGTATTCACTCTGAGTTTACCTGAATGTTAAAGGGATTAATAAATAAAAGATCCTCTGGCAGTCGGAGATATAGCCTATCATCGCAGCTACGTCGAAATTGAAGAAAAAAAAAAAAAAGAATTCCCTATTTACTCCTATTAAAAAAGTTAAATATCACACAATCAGTGAGAAGTCTGAAGTCAGGGGGGTATTATGTTGATGAAGGTCATTGAGTATAGAAGACCTTTGAAAAGTTTCTAAGAGTTACCCTTTCAATAGCCAGTCACTTCATTGAGGATACGATAGAAAATGGTGAATAATGGTATCCTAAAGGAAAAATTTTGACGGTATTTTTTTTTTTTCTTGCAAAGTTCTCTGGTATTCGTAGAAATATCATCGCAGCTTCGCCAAAAGTATTAACAAACAAACCACATATACTGAGATTCAACCCACAAAGTTGGATACAATCTGACCACTTGATTTTATATATTTTGGGAACACACAGACACGCAGACACAGACACATACACAGATATAGGTGATTACATTATCGACTTGCTAGGTCTACAGTAAATATATACCTAACTCCTACAGTTGGAAAGTTGTCCTAAGATTAGTGCATTGTTTGAAGGTAACAAATATAAGCTATAAAATAAGTCAGCTGATTTAAGATTTTAGACTGCCACAATAGCTATATCGGCCAGCCCACAACGCCGATCTTCACAGGGTGTATAGACCCCAGCCCAGCCCCGTCAACCACCACCAGCCAAACCATTTGGGCCTACTTCTCTCAATCCTCCCCCTCCCCCCCCCCATTTCTTGTCCGATCTTAAAAATATCACTACAGTCAACTGCCAGCCAATCAATATCGTACATTGTCACGGTATACTTCCCCCTCATGGCCCCCATCCACCTCCATTATTTCAGACCATCCCACCCACCCTGCTCAGCCCTGAAAAACGTACGGTATATCAGTGTCTCAAAAAAACACATAACTGACAAGGCCATTTTTCAACGTATCTTCAGTGATGCTGCCTGATATGTTCGGTTTTGTCTTGAATTGATATTATGAAGAATTTAAAGGGATGTGCTAGAAAGGAAAAGGCCTGAAATGTCATGTTTTGTAAACATTTGTAATCATTAGACATGTTTTTAACCACAAGCTTTCATATGCATGCCCTGACTCGGTCTGTTAATCAATCTTTCTGTCTATTAAGATAGATAGATAGACATAGATAGATATTTAATGTATATGCTTTATATATAAACACACACACACACACACATACACACACACACACACATATATATATATATATATATATATATATATATATATATATATATATATATATATATATATATATATATATATATATATACTGCCAGATGCCTTTAATACTCGAAAGGGGTGGCCACAAACAAATCGCCTCCATGTTGCCCTATAAATATATATATATATATATATATATATATATATATATATATATATATATATAAACACACACAATATATATACTGCCAGATGCCTTTTATGCCCGAAAGGGTGGCCACAAAGAAGTCGCCTAGATGTTGCCATATATATATATATATATATATATATATATATATATATATATATATATATTAATATGAGTAGATTGTAGCACCAGTCAAGCATGGCAGTACTCCCAAGGTGGATGGAAAGCTGATGACATGGAGAGCTGGAACTCCCGTTTCATCAGCCCTCGGGACTAGTTCCTGACCATCCCCCTTTGCTGAGCTTTCTCAGTGTCTCAGTAACACAGAAAGTAGGCCGGCATGCTCTCCAGCACAATCTTCTCTAATTATCAGTACCAGACTACATGCACAGTGCACACTACACTTCCTTTTCCAAAATTCAGAAATAAATCATGGCGTTTGAACACCTAGCCTAGGAGTCCCCGGGGGGGGGGGGACCATATATGCCACCATCTTCCGCCCCTCTCCCGGTGATGACCCTAGCTGCCTTGAACCACTGTCTGACTCACTTCTTCTTCATTTCTGCAACATTCGCGGCCTTTCCTCTAATTTTCGCTCTGTTGAGCACCACCTCTCCTCCTCCAAACATCACCTTCTTTTCCTAACTGAGACTCAACTGTCTGAGGCAACTGACAGCAAACCCTTTTCTGTATCCTCCTACTTTCTCTATACTCATTTCAAAGCCAAAGGTCGCTGTTGTGTATATATATGCAACAACTTATCTTGCTCTCGTGTTCCTGAACTCGATTCTTCTGAATTCTCTACACTCTGGCTTCGGCTTTCTTGTCATTCTCCGACTAAATATATCTGTGCTGTTTTCTTATCCCCTAATTCTACTGACTATCAAAAATTCTTCGACTATCTTACTACTGCGATGGAACACATTCTATCCATTTCTCCTTTCTCTGAAATCTCCATTCTAGGAGATTTCAATGTTCACCACCACCTTGGCTCTCCTCTCCTTTCACTGATCTACCTGGTGAACAAGCCTACATCTTTTCTATCCTTAATGATTTACAGCAACTTGTACAGCACCCTACCTGTATCCCTGACCACCTTGGAGAGAGCTCCAACATACTTGACCTCTTCCTTACAACTAATCCTTCTGCTTACATTGTTAATCTTTTCTCTCCATTGGGCTCCTCCGATCACAACCTTATCACCTTAACCTGTCCTATCGCTTAGGTAAGGCCTGTGGACCCTCCAAAGAAACGTCGTCTGTGGCACTTTGGAGCTGAAGATTGGGAGGCCCTCAGGCAGTACTTCTTTGATTTTCCCTGGAATGATTATTGCTTCCATGGCCGGGAACTATCCGAGTGTGCCTTGCTCATTACGGAGGTTATTCCCACGGGCATGGAAGCATACATTCCTTTCTCATATCCTTTGACTAAAGCGAGGAAGCCTTGGTTTAATGACGCTTGTCCTAATGCTGTCCGCAACAAGGAGAGGGCCTCTAAAGGTACCGGAGCCAACCCACCCCTGAATCACATGTTTTTTACGTTTCTACCCGGAATCGTGCTAAATCCGTTCTTTGCACTGCTAAATATAATTTCATCCGTACTAAATGCCCTCAACTCTCCAATTCGAATTCTTCCTGTTCCTTCTGGCACCTTGCCAAAAACCTTTCTAACAACTTTTCCTAATCATCCTTCCCTCTTCTCTGCTCTGATGGTTCTGTACCTATTTCTTCTACTGATAAAGCAGATCTCTTCGCACAGACTTTCTCCTCCAATTCCACCTTAGACGATTCCGGTGCTGTTCCTCCATCACTTTCTCCATCTGACTTCCTCATGGCTGACATTAAAATTTCTTCAGCTGATGTATTTTCTGCCATCACAGGCCTCAATACTAACAAGGCATATGGACCTGATGGAGTCCCTCCTGTTGTCCTCAAGAACCGTGCTTCTGTGCCTACACCCTGCCTAGGTAAACTCTTTTGCCTTTGGCTATCAACTTGTACCTTTCCTTCTTGCTGGAAGTTTGCTCTCATTCAGCCAGTCCCAAAGAAGGGTGACCATTCCCAACCCTCTAACTATGGTCCAATTGCTTTAACATCCTGTATCTCAAAAGTTTTCGAGTCATTTCTCAACAGAAAAATTTTAAAGCATCACAACCTTCTTTCTGATCGTCAGTATGGGTTCCGTCAGGGACGCTCCACTGGCGATCATTTCACCTACCTTTCAGACTCCTGGTCATCCTCCTTTCGGGACTTCGGCGAAAGCTTTGCCATTTCACTTGACATCTCAAAGGCTTCTGATCGAGTCTGGCATAAGTCTTTAATTTCCAAACTGACGTCTTACGGTTTCTATCCTTCTATCTGTGCCTTCACCTATAGCTTCCTTTCTGGTCGCTCTATAGCCGTTGTTGTAGACGGCCTATGTTCTTCTTCTAGATCTATCAACAGTGGTGTTCCTCAGGGCTCTGTCCTATCACCCAGTCTCTTCCTTTTATTCATCAGTGACCTTCTAAGCTGTACATCTAACCCCATCCACTCGTACGCTGATGACTCCACCTTTCACTTTTCCATTCGGTTCCCGCAACGCCCATCTCAGCAGTTACTTCAACAAACAAGGGATGAGGCTATGGCATACCTAATGTCTGACTTGGCACGTATATCTGACTGGGGTAAAAATAATCTTGTTTTTAATACATCAGAGACTCAATTATTACACCTATCATCCCGACAAAATCTTCCACAGGTGTACCCAGTAATGTTTAATAATATTCAATTTCATCCTGCCTCATCCTTGAATATGCTTGGGGTTTCATTCACTCGGGACGTATCTTCGAAAGATCATAATACATCTCTTGTAAAATCTGCTTCTAAGAGATTAGGTGTGCTAAGCCGTCTCCGTTCCTTCATTACCCCTGCACAATTGTTGACTATATACAGGGGTTTTATCCGCCCCTGTGTTGAGCATAACTCTTATGTGTGGGGAGGCTCTCCACATACAGCTCTTCTCAATAGGGTCGAGTCAAAAGCTTTTCGTTTTATTAACTCTCCTCATCTTACCGACTTCCTTCAACCTCAGTCTCTTCACCGCACTGTTACATCTTTATCTCTCTTCTACCGCTACTTCAATGGTCACGGCTTCTCTGAACTGTCTGCTTGCATTCCTCCACCTCTACGACGGGCGCGTAACATCTATCTAGCAGCAAACTCTCTAATGCAAGAGTTAACCGTTACTCCAAGTCCTTCATTTATACAACAGGTCAACTCTGGAACTGTCTCCCTCTCTGTATTTCCTGCTAGCTATGATCTCCAGTCTTTCAAACGCAGTGTGTCCAGGCATCTCGAAATGATCGGATCTTGTATTTGGCTCTCTTTTGTATTTTTTCTCATAGAGGGAACGATGATTGCGGGCTCGTGGCCTTTGGCTCCTTCTTCCTAATATATATATATATATATATATATATATATATATATATATATATATATATATATATATATATATATATATATATATATATATATGGTATATGTATGCGGTATGTGTAATTGCTCATAACCTACTGTACACACGGCCTTCAGACAAACTTAGCTCCACGGAGGCTAATGAGAGGTGAGGGGAGATGAAGCTGGCAGGATTACATACAGGGAAGCCTGTATATTATTCTGGCCTTCCACCCTCTTCACTCACTCACCCATCCCACCAGCCATTCTGCTCTGATTCAGCATTACCACCTGTGATGAGATGAAATGCTCACGAAAATGCTGGTCTGGCAATGTGTGTGTGTGAGAGAGAGAGAGAGAGAGAGAGAGAGAGAGAGAGAGAGAGAGAGAGAGAGAGAGAGAGAGGTAAATTAATAAAGCAAATGCCTGTGTTTGTAGTTGTAAAGTGAAATGTGTTTTTCTAATTAGATTAAGAGATCAGTGTGAGTTTATAAGTAGACCTAGAGAACTGACGTGTGGATTTGCAAGTACATCTTGAGAAGTAGAAGTAGACGAATTTTCATCAGACCTTCAGGAAATAGCAACTACGTAGATGTACACAAGTCTATTACTTTTGGCGAGGATTTGATCAAAGATGACCGAATGCCAGCTGTCATGAATGTTTTACAGTAAAATGGATTGGGTTTTTGCGAAGCGCGCTGACTGATTCCATAGAGTTTTGCGAATGTTCTTTAAGTTTAGTCTGAGTAACTTACCTTATCCAGCAACATATTTTGGCAGGCGATTAGTATTCGGCCCAGAATGCTTCTGTTTCATTCCCATCATTTTTTTTAACCTGTATGCAAGTTTCATGGACAACCATTGATTGTTTTGCTGATGTTCTTCCACGCTTTATCTTTAATTTTAATCACAGGCACGTTTTCTGTCCGAGAACGTATTTTTTTTTATTTTATTGGTGTCCAACGACAGACCCCTGTTTATCCTAGGCTAAACTTTGTCGGGTAGAAAAGTAGAGGCAATCCCCATTATCCCCTTCATTACTTTACTCTCTCTACCTCCTGACGTTTTAAGTAAGCCCAGGGAGAATATGCAACCTACATCACTGTGATGATATTTTATCTTATATTCCTGTTACCCCCGAGGATTTTATTAAGCTCAAGAAGAACCTCATATAGGGTAAGGTGTTTAAGTGGTGATCTGGACAGTGGAAGCAAGCTCTTAAATTGTCACAGTAATCTGAGAAACCCATTACGGAAGCAGGGCGTGTTTGTGTTTTGTACTTCGCCGCTGAATGTGCTTGTAGATTGGCATGTAGGATAACCAGGACTGATGCTCACAAGTCTGTTGTAGTCAGGTTAGAGCGTGTTTGAATTCTTGCAGCTGATTGCGTTTTGCAGCGTGGCATGCATACTAACCACGGCTGGTGCTCACAACAATTTTATAATGTGAGAGAAGTGTGTTTGAATTTGCCTCGCTGCTGATTGTAATTTGGTGTACAGTACCAGTATTACCATATCTACTGCCACTGATATCTGTTCCATAAGTAACTGTCAGTATTAGGGGTTGGCATATACCTACTGGTGACATCTGTTCCATAAGTGACAATCGGTAATATTATTGGGGGTTGGTATATACCTTGGACCTCGCAAGTTTAACGTATTCACCGCAATGACATCCTCTTCGCTGTATTCTTCGTAACGCCATACACATTTTTCCCCCAAATTAAGAGTGACCCCGCTTATTAAAGAGCTTAAACAAATAATCTCCATTAGCCCCATCTGTTTCCTGGCATTTATTTTTTCTAGTCGTGCTACTGTCAGTCATTATCTTTCAGCTTTTTTCCCACCTCATTAGCAACAGCTTCCCATAGGTATGTTTCCGGTTAAAATTCTGTACGTTTCACGATTTCGAAACAGTTAACAAGAGATACCAGTCCATTACATTATACATACGATTAGTAAGTTTTGATTTAGTGCTGACATTCAATCGATGTAAAGGAATTTTTGACCGCAACTGTACCTCCGAGAAACCAATACTTTTCGCGGAAATTGAAATTCCGTTGCCATCCTTACCATTACCAGGGACTTTCTTTTATTTCTATCTTTTCTCCCCCCTCTCATTTTTTAAGTATGGGAATGTGCAATAGAAAGACTGGTGGGAATCGCTACTAAGTACTGACAGCCACTCATCTTTTTTTTTGCTTCAGGACCACACTTCACAGGATACGATGTCAATAAATAGCATATAGAAGAGACCAAAGTGATCATCGTAAGCCCACGAGAATACGGCACAAAGTCTTATGTCTTTTGTCCTGTTTTATGTCTTTCGTGTCCCTCACAGTGAGAGAGACGTGTGGTAGTAGCCTCAGTAAGTTGAAAAAAGACTGCGCAGTCTATGTTAAAGTGTCGTGGCCATATGGAATGGAATGAGTGACATGCAATATATATACTGATCAGATACAGAGGGAGTGAGGTGGAAGATGAGACCAAAACGAAGTTGAGACGTTGATGTGGAAGATATTTAAAATAAGTTTTCAGTTTTAGTAATGGTAAGCATTAAGTATGGCGCAGATGAAAATCGAATGGAAGGGTATAGAGGAGAGATGGCTCAATGTTAGTGATCTATAACGATCAAGACATGAAGCAGTTGTGGCAAATCAGTGTGATCATTGGGGTTGGTGTGGATGTTTCTAGCAGCTGACTTGTAGACCGTGATGTACGATAGCTGAGAGAGCTAATATGATTCCATGAGATTGTTTTCCTCTTCCTTCAGGCGCCATTCCAAAGGAGCGGTAAACGTGAACATGTGCTGAATTAAAGATAAGAGGGGCACTCTGAGAATGCCACATCCGCGCCCCGTCATTGGTCTAAGGGCCAAACACTTGACTGCCCTGTGATCTGGACGATCGACCGATTGTTCATAAAATCAGATTATTCTTCCTTTCCTTATCCTAAACCTTTCTGCCAGGTTTGGCCCATTTTAAGGAAAACTTCGAATTGACCATGGCCTGTGACCTTGACTTTTTGACATGATGTTCTCACAAAATATACTGTCTTCATCCTTGCGGGACCTTCGATCCTCCCACCAAGCTTGGTCCAGATTGAATAAAAATTGTTTGAGTTATAGGCTCGTACCTTTGATCTTCCTTGCATTAAAAAAAAAAAATGCCTTAGTTTTCCAAGTCGACTCACTTCATCCTTACCTTATCCTCAACCGTTCCGCCAGTACGGTTCAAATCATATCAAAGCTGTTATGTTGCTTGCCATGTGACCTTGATCTTTTGACCTGTTGTTAAAAAAGTAGGTCAAACCATGGAATGACCCCCAACCAATATATGAAGCTTGATCCAGATCGGAGAAAAAACTGTGTATGTTGTTCACACATGCCAAGCAAAACAGTACCCTGGTGGCACTATTGTGCTCCCAGACACACTTACTACTGTGTGTGTGTGTGTGTGTGTGTGTGTGTGTGTGTGTGTGTGTGTGTGTGTTGTGGTGAATAATGTAATTAACTAGAACAGGGCTAGTCAAATGACGTCCCGCTGGCCAAATCCGGCCCTTGAGTCGTTTTTCATTGGCCCTTTGACAGACTTGGATGAATGCAAGCAGACAAATAAACAAACATAAATCAGAACATTTTGCATTTTTCTTTTTATTTATGTGCTTCGCGGAAAATGTAAAAGGAAATTATATATGAATTTTTCGTTTCGTTCTATGAATAAGAGTTTAGACAGAGGAAAAAATTGGGACTAAAACAAATGTATGGCCCTTCTATCAATCTGAGCTTCTTATTCCGGCCCTACACCTAAAGGTCTTGAATAGCTGACCTGGAAGAAAAATATATGTAGACTTACTGTCTTCATTACTAATTGTTGTGAGTAAGCTCTGGAGTACTGTATAATTTAGGGTGAGTAAAGAAACAGAAAACAAAGCAACAAACACACACACACACACACACACACACACACACACACACACACACACACACACACACACACACACACACACACACACACACACACACACACACACACACACACACACACACGCACGCACACACACACACGCACACACTGAAACACAGAAACAGACACAACAATAATTACATTTCTGGCCTACTGAAGTGAGGCCTGTCAGAGTTTCCCTGGGATTGCTGCCCATCTCCCTCCTCTGCTTTTCTCTTACATATTTTCTATTTCCTCCCTCCATTTCTCTTTCCTCTGCCTGTAGGTGTACTTTTACCTCACTCTACTTTCCATCACTCCCTCTCATTTTTTCATCTCCATCCCCCATTTCTCTCGTTTATTTGTCCTTCAAGTTCTCCTTCCATTCTCCCTCTCTCCGCCAGTTGGTTTTACCTTTTTCCTCCTGCTCCTCCATATCCTCGCATTCCTCTCTCCTACCTTCCAATTTCCCAACCTTAATTTCTCTCCCCTCCCAATTTTTCCTCTCCTTGCTTTTCTATCCTGTCTTTTCCCTGTTTCCCTCTTCTTTCTCTTCTCCCATTCTTCTCTCTCTGTCTCCCTCTTGCTTTTCTTGCATCACTCGTCTCTCTCTTTATGTATGTGTTTTTTTCTCATTGTTTTCTCTCTGTGTATGTGCTTTTTCTCATTCTAGCTTTCATCACGCTCTCTCCTGTTCTTTCCTCCTCCCTCCGGTATTATTCATGTATCATTCCTCTCTATATCCTTTTCTTTTCCTCCATTCTCCCTGTCTCTTCTCCCTCTTTCTCTCTTCATTCCAGCCTGTTTTTCTTTAATTCCTTTCTTTTAGTCTTACGGTTGTTTGGATATGTTTCCCTTCTCTTTCTTAATGAGTCATTCCGCCCTTTCTCTGTTTCTCTTCTTTCGGTCTCTTCTTTCCTTTCTCTCCCTATTCCATCCGTTTACTTTCTCTTATTCCACAACAGTATTCTCTCTCTCTCTCTCTCTCTCTCTCTCCTTGTGTGTGTGTGTGTGTGTGTGTGTGTGTGTGTGTGTGTGTGTCTGTATGTATGAGAGAGAGAGAGAGAGAGAGAGAGAGAGAGAGAGAGAGAGAGAGAGAGAGAGAGAGAGAGAGAGAGAGAGAGGTGAAAAAGGGGTAATGACGGTCTGTGAATGTCATGGTGTAAAGGCACGCGGGTAAGATAACGGATAGAAAAGGAGAGACGGATCGGTAAAAAAGTCAGAAATGAGAAAGGTAAGTCAGGAGAGAAAACCCGTAGTGTCAAAGACCGTAACAATAACAAGGCCACCACTCTTGTTTCATTCCCCAGAGGATGCACTTCATTTTTGCAGACTAGCCTACCCACTCACCCGGCCCTGTCCTACTCATGCTGATATGCACTCACTATATCCCTCCGCTTTTCTCGTATTCTGTTGGTCGCCTCTTTCTCCCCCTTTCTCCTTTAGACATATGCATTTCCAGTCCTAGTGCATTTTCAGCTCTCTCTCCCTCTTTTCTCCTCTCGTCTCAACCCCTTCTCTTTCTCTTCTGTTCTGTTATATTCTCGTCTCCCTTTTCCTTTTCCTTACTCTATTCATTTCCCTTTCCCTCACCCCCACCCTTTGTTCCCTCCTCTCCATCTCATGTCAACTCATTGTAGTAGAATGGATATGGAAGATGTGCAGATTGGCCTGAGAGGAAGGTAGAGTCCCGGAGGATTGGAAGTCAGGTATAATTATTCTCCCGTATAAAAGAAAAGGGAAAAAAGAGGTTTCTGGTAATCATAGGGGCATTTATCTTTTTAGTGTAATATGATAAGTATATGGTAGGACACTTATTGACAGAGTTAAGGAAATAACAGAAGAATTTTTTGGAGAAGAACAGGGAAGTTTTAGATAGGGACGAGATTGTATAGATCAGATATCCATTATTAGATCTATAACGAAAAAGTTCCTAGAGAAGGGAAAAGTTGTATGCGGCCTTCATGGATTTGGTGAAAGCATTATGACAGAGTGGGTGGACTTGAAATGTGGAAAGTATTAAGAATATAATTATGGAGTAGATGAGAAATTGTTGAATGCCGTGAAGCGTATGTATGAGGGTGCTATGGCTGCAGTGCATGTGGATTGTGAACTGAGTGAATTTTTCTATTTGAATATTTAACTGAAACAGGGATGTGTCAAGTTCCCATGGTTGTTCAGTCTGAATATGGATGGTGTTATAAAAGAGGTGCAAGGTAGGGCAGTGGATGCTGGAATGGTCCGAATGAGAGAGGGCATTGTTTGGAAACTCCTTGTACTGTTGTCTGCAAATGATACCGTATTGTTAAGTGAAGACAAGGGAGAACTGCAAGGCTTGGTGAATGAGTTTGAGTGAGTGTGTAAGAAGCCGAATCTAAAGGTGGATGTAGGGGAAAGTAAAGTTGTGGTTTTCAAGAGAAGTGAAGCCACTGAATGTTCAGTGAGGCTGGATGAGGAGGAAATGGAAAATGTGAGTGCGTTAAAGTACTTGGGTAGTGTGATGAGTAAGGATGGAAGTTTAGAGGATGACGTGTTTGAAAGGGTACAACAGAGAAGAAAGGTTGCTCGTTCTTTGAAAGCAGTGATATGGCACAGGGAAGTAAGCATGGAAGTAAAAAATAACTACATGGCAGTATTGTGATACCAACCCCAACATATGGAAGTGAAACTTTGACCTTATTGGAAGGACACAAGTCAAGAGTGAGCAGTGGAAATGAGTTATGTGAGAGGAGCATGTGGAGTTACGTGGAGAGACAGACTGACAAATGAGGAAGTGAAGGAGCACTGTGGTTTAGATGTGGATATGATAGAAAGCGTTAGGAGAAATACACTGAGGTGGTTTGGCCAAGTGGAGAGGATGAAGAGGGGGAGACTTACAAGGAGAGTGTATGCGAGTGAGATGGAGGGGGGGAGAGGGAGGGGGAGGCCGAGGATAAGATGGAGGGATGGAGTGGAGAGGTATATGAGAGAGGGGGATGTGAGCTGGGAGCAGGGCAGTGAATTGGCGTTGGACAGGGCGACATAGAGGCTATTAGTTTGTGACCACCCCTTACGGGATTGAGGCCTCCGGAAATAGGTAGATAGATAGATAGGTACATCCGAAAACGAAATATTGTTCTCGGAAATTGATATTCCGTTGCCACCCTTTCCATTCCCAGTGAGTTTTATTTTTATTTTTCCTCTCCCCTCCTCCCTTCCCTCCCCCCCTTGGAAGTTCGGTAGTGTACCATAGAAAGAGGGATGGGAATCGTTACAAAGTGCGAACAACTACTCGTCCTTTTTTTTTTTTTTCTTTCAAGACCACTCTTCACATGATGCGGTGTCAAACTGTTGATTAGCATGTGTAATACTAGTAAGGAAAAGGCCATAGTGAGTCTCGTAAGCTCACAAGAATACGGTACAAAGCCTTCATTCTTTGGTTCTCTCACATACCTCTGTTTACACCCCCTTTATTCCGTTACTTGTCCTGCTCCTTCTCTTACCCCAACCCACTGTAAACACATTCACCTCATCCACCAACAGATACTTTTCCATCCTACCGACGGACACCACATTATCATCCTTATATCATCGTTCCATAAAAGCATTGTCTGGATGTGTGCGTACTTGAGGGTTGCTACCACAATGGTCCCAACGCTGACCCTGAGGTAATAAGATCTCTGAGTTAAGCAATTTGGAATATTTGTTCTGGCTCCAGCGATCCCGTTTACCCCACGTGTCCTTATTTTCCTCTGTCTCGATACTGATTCGGCCATCTTTTATTCAGGTCTTGTGAAACGGTTGTATATTTAGCCTAACCCCATAAGACATTGTTCAGTTAATAGAAATCCCATTCCTCAAGGAAAAGATTGATACTCTGTAACTAGGGAAATATTCCACAACAATATCAGATAAACTGAAAGTGGAAGACCTGGAGGCAGTGGGATGCTATACTCGTAAATTTGTGTGTGTAGATTTGTCAACAGATGCAGTTCAGTGACGTGGCAAAGTATTTTGGGCTGTGAGGAGAGACCAGTCTATGTTTAGGTGAGATCTGGTGTATATGAAGGCATAGTGGTGTCAGCAGTGCTGCATGGATACCAGGTGTGGGCTCTAAACGCTAGGGAGCGAGAAAGGATGGAAGTGTTCCTTGACAGACTTATTTTTGGATATGGGTAGGTAACATTCTTTTGCACGCTCTTTATGCAAAAAATAGCGATATTGGAAGGATTTATGTAACACAGAAGAGAACAGTAAGGTGTAATAAACAAAATAAATAGTGCTGGAAAAGGTGTTAGGGAGCTTCCTTAACGGACGAGAAAACGGGTCAGGAGGTTATACGGGTTAATGGAGACTATTTCAACTCCTTCGCTGTGGACGGTCTCCAGCAAGCTGAATAAAATCGCCAGGAGGTGGCGAAAATAAATGAAAATAATCGCTCTTGTGACAGAGGGATGTAATTGTTTTCACTTTCCTGTTGTCTGTTTTCACATCAAGCTTCTTATGTGATGAGACGCCTCATTTAACCCCTTCAACACGAGGACGATTTTTCTGTTAAATTCTTACAATCTCCAGCAATTTTATATAGTTAAGAAGAGACTTTTTTCGACTGGAGGACTGAATACAGCCATCATTAACGCCTTGACTACTGGGGTTCCTTTCCTGCTTTCATTTTACTTCCATTATCTTTTCCTTTCTTCGCCTCAGCCTCATACATTTAACCACTTCACTCCGGTGATTAATTCTTTTCTTCTATTCTAGTTACTTTTGTATTATTATTATTATTTTTTTTTTGTTAAGAAGGACCACTTTCACTGAAGGAGTTAAAGCATCCTTCTTTAATCCTTTCACTGCTATGACGATTATTTTGATTTGATCCTGGTACCACCAGAGGCATACATTCAGTTCAGGTGGAATCTGTCGTAGAGACGGGGTTAAGCATAACTTTATGATCACTATCCCTGTTTCTTGTATAATTCACATTCCTCGTCGCATCACATGCTTCTTTTGGCCCTTTTCTCTCTCTGATCTCATCCTTCATTCCTCCTTTAGTTTTCTGTCACTATAAGCTCCCTATCGGTTTCCTCATTCCCCTGTAGCTCTTCTGTATGTTCTCCCCCTTCCTGCCACTCATCTGCCTTAGCTCTTTACAACGTACCTATCCGTCCTCAAATTCACCTCTCATTGAAATGTCACCTCCATATCATCCTGTCACCTCATCCTCTCTCCCTCCCTCTACGATCTCTTTCACACCCACTAAACTGTCCTAACCAATCTCCATTCTTTCCTCTTTCTCATTCTAAGCTTACCCTTCATTCCACCATACACAGTCCTCCACAAGTCTCTCTCTCTCACCGCCCTTCCCTCTTCCACCTCGATTTTTCTCATTCTCAGCTCGTCCTTCATTCTATCATACACATTTAGTAAAAGGTCTCTTCCACTGCCTCCTCCTCCCTCTCCCTCTTTCCCTCTGACCTCTGGCACCCCAGTTTGTCTTTCGTCTCGTTACTCCACTTCCTCCTTTCACCATTCCCTTCTACCCAACCTTTCCTCTAACTTTCCCTGCCATTACTCCCATTTCCTTTGTTTTCTCCCGTTCTGTGTCGTTTTTCACTCGCTCTTGTAACTCCACATTCTTTCACTGTATCCCATGAGGGCTGGAGGATGAGAAACGAAATTGAATGCAGAAAAATACTATGTTCCCCCCCCCTCTCTCTCTCTCTCTCTAAGAATAAGAAAAAGGTACAGAAGGTCAGCTCAAATGCTTTCAGTCTGAGGTATCTCGTATAATAGCAAGAATTAAAGAAGGAATGACCATCACAGAACGAGAATAAAAAAAGTTTCTCGACTGGAATTAAGTCTCATAAACAATTCATAAGCTGCGACTAGGTATTCGTGTTATTTTTGAAGACAGTGTTACATAGCCTATGATTTCATCATCCTTTGTGTAATTTTAACGCACAGTATGCTGCATGTTTGATCACGAGCGTGTTCTGCCTCAGTCCCCCCCTTCTACCGTTATAGTAGAGTAAGTCGTCGTTTCTGTTGTTCAGTGCGGGATTTTCAGCTCTTTGTCCCCATGGCTTCATTTGCGCGTCCTTCTTACAAGTTGTATCAAGCTCTGCTGGCCCCTATATAATGAGCTCAGTCTCTGCATCATGGCCACTTAGATCTGCTCCTCATTTTGTTCACATCTCTGTCCTCCCCTGTACAGTTATTATTATTGTGAATTTCTCAGGAAGTCTCCAACCATCTAGCAGCTGTGTGATTTGAGTAAAGTGTTGTTGCATTTTGTTCTTGTACTGTATAGCATAAGGTTAATTCTTAGGCCTGGAAAGTTTTTGTAAATTGTGTAGAATTCATTTTGTCAGCCAGTGTTAATAATAGTTTGTATCTGTAATTATTTATCTTGCATTAACTGAGCATTACCCAGTGTTTTTCATTTCATCAGGGCTGACTTAGATAAATTTACTCATGCTAATTTCGTGTTAATTGAGGCTATTGCAGTTAACCATATATTTAACCTGTTTTTGTCATTACATTATCCTTATGAGTCCTGAATGTTTTGTTGTTAGTTTGAGCATTAAACTTTAACTTGTAATTTTACCTAACTCTTTTGTTTTGAACCTGGAACTTTACGGGACAGTAGTGACTCTTAGTATTCTCACTTAAAGTGTACATTATCTTTCTCTGTTCCGTAACATAAATTTGGCGACCTCTTATCAGGATATTCAGGATATTATCATAAGGATATTGCTTGATATTTTGTGACTGTGATTTATTCATGATGTCTACTATTACTACACTTGATGAAGCCAAGGATTTTTTGTCAAATGTGCAAACAGTGTGTGATGTAGAAAACAGAACAAAGAATGAACTTAAGCTTGTTGCTCAACAATTGGGAATTGCTGTTCGCTCTCATCATTCTAAAGATCAAATTGTTGATATGATTAGTGAAAGCTTGTTTAATGTAACTCCTCCAAATGAGCAAACACAGATTGAATTAGCTAAGTTACAGCTAGCCCTGCAGGAGGCTCGTGTTAATGAGGCAAATGCTCGTATTCAAGAGGCACAGGTACAGGCTCAGGCACAAATTGAACTTGCCAGGATTCAGGCAGACCATGAGTATCGCATGAAACAAGGTGGAACTGGATCATCTAGCTCTGATGATTTTGATGTGGCTAAAAATGTTAAACTTGTCCCTCCTTTTAATGCATCTGATTTAACAAAGTATTTTCAGTTGTTTGAGAGGGTAGCTACAGGTTTTAGTTGGCCCAAGGAGTATTGGCCAGTACTCCTTCAAACTGTTCTCACCGGTAAAGCTCAAGTAACTTATGCATCTTTGCCTCAGGATCAATGTGATAATTATGATGTAGTTAAGAGCTTGATTCTTAAGGCCTATGAGCTTGTTCCTGAAGCCTATAGAGTAAAATTTAGGACAACTTACAAGCAAGATAAGCAATACCATGTTGAGTATGCAAAAATCAAAGAAGATCTGTTAGAGCAGTGGTTAAATTCTAAGAATGTGGATTCTGATTTTGGTAAATTTAAGCAGATGATTTTGCTGGAGGATTTCAAGAGGTGTATTTATAAAGATGTAAGCCTATATCTTGATGAGAAAAGGATAGATAATTTGTCTGATGCTGCAGTTTTAGCTGATGAATATGTTCTCACTCACAAGAGATATTCTAAAGAAAAAGGGAAAGCTGAGAGTAAGTACGTTGCCTCTACTCAGAGTACAGGTAACAGGAAAGAGAATAAAGATGATGTTTCTCAGGAAGTAAATACCAGCTTCACCTCTAGATTTCAGAAAAGTAAATGTACTTATTGTAGTAAGCTTGGTCATACTACGGAGAAATGTTTCAGGAGACAGCGTGATGTGAACAAAAAGGAGTCTTTAAATATTCAGTCAATTGGTCTAGTGTCCACTCTTGAGAGTTCCCAGAATTCTTTAACTGAGTTAACTGAACCTGCTTTGAGGGGTAACTTAAATTCTCATGATGGAGCTCCTCTTTTGAGCAGTAACGTGGGTGACACTCTCAAGAGTTCATGTGCTAATTTCCTGTCTGATGGTTTTGTCAGTCCTCTGGACAGTAATGACAGGAAATCAGTTAAAATATATCGTGACACAGGTGCTTGCCAAACCCTTATGCTGACCAGTGTTCTAGGCTCTAATGTTAATTCCTCTGATGAAACTGTAATCTTACAAGGTGTAGGGAATAATTACTTCTCTGTCCCTCTGTGCAGAGTGAATTTAGAGTCTGGTTTTGTTAATGGTTCCGTTATGGTTGGGTTGGTTGAGACACTCCCAATGTCAGGTGTAACTTTCTTACTTGGAAATGATATTGGTGGAAGTCAAGTGTGTCCAGCTCCTCAGTTGTCTAGTGAGCCAGTGGCTGCGTCCCAGGATTGTGATGTCCCTGATGTGTTCCCTGCATGTGCTGTCACTAGGGCTAAATCTAAAGTTACTGGTGATTTAGAGGATAATGATGATGATGATGTTATCCTAGCTGACACTTTTCTTGCTAATTTGGACCACTCACCAGATGAGGCAGTACCCCGTAGTGTTGATAATTTGTCTCGTCAAGAGTTGGTTGAGTTGCAGGTTGCTGACCCTGAGTTGAAAGGTCTAGCTAACTCTGCTTACAGTGAAGAAGAGTCAGCCGGTGCTTCGACTTGTTATTATGTAAAGTCAGGAGTACTTATGAGGAAGTGGAGACCCCCAACAGCATCAGCCGACTGTGAATGGGAGGTTGTACATCAAGTTGTCATCCCTCATGTTTGTAGGCAGGATATCATTAGAGTGGCTCATGATTCCAGTTTGGCAGGACACCTTGGAGTGAGGAAGACTGTGGCACGCATTTTGAAACACTTCTACTGGCCAGGTATCTTCAGGGATTTTTTCCTGGTATTGTAAGTCTTGTCACACCTGTCAAGTTGTGGGGAAGTGTAATCAGACCGAAAAGGTTGCACCTCTAGTTCCCATTCCTCCTTTTGAGGCGCCTTTCACCCGTGTGTTGGTGGATATTGTGGGCCCTCTTCCTAAGACTTCTTCAGGATTTTCTTATGTGTTGACCCTGATTGATATGGCTACTCGTTATCCTGAAGCCATTCCACTTAGAAATATCTCAGCAAAGAACGTGGTTAAGGAAATGCTAGGGTTCTTCACAAAGTTTGGTCTGCCCAAGGAGGTACAGTCAGACCGGGGAAGTAATTTCATGTCAATTGTTTTCAAGCAGTCTCTGAAAGAGTTGGGCATGACCCAGATCACGTCTTCAGCTTACCATCCCCAGACCCAAGGAGCGTTGGAGAGATATCCTCAAACACTCAAATCGATGCTCAAGAAATACTGTTTGGAACATCAGAAAGACTGGGATAAAGGTCTTCCATTCGTTGTGTTTGCCGCAAGAGAATCTCCAAATGAATCACTGGGCTTCTCACTTTTTGAACTACTGTTTGGCCATGAAGTAAGAGGACCCCTTAAGCTACTCAAGGAATGCTGGCTGTCGGAGGAAGATGACATCAACCTGCTGGAGTATGTGATGAAGTTCAAAGAACGGCTGTCCACTGCTTTACAGCTGGCGAGAGAGAATTTAGGAGCTGCTCAGGAGAAGATGAAGACTTGGTATGATAAGAAGTCCAGGTTACGCCACTTTCAGCCAGGAGATCAAGTTTTGATTCTGCTACCAGTACATGGGCAACCTCTTCAAGCCAAGTTTAGTGGTCCTTATTTCGTGGAGAAGAAACTCAGTGATGTCAACTATGTCATCGCCACACCAGATCGTAGAAAGAACAAGCAGCTATGTCACATCAACATGCTAAAGTTATATCACAGGCGGGACGAAAATAATCCAATCTGCACTGTAGCTGTTCCACCCGAGTCTGCAAGTGAAGCTCTTCCATGCAGTATGAGCCTGAGTGATAGTTTGGGGAAGAATCCTGATATCATGAATGATCTCCAGACTAAGCTTTCTCATCTACCTCCCGAGGAAAGGCAGGAGTTTTCGACATTACTGCAGGAGTACCCGCAAGTGTTCCGTGCCACTCCAGGAAGAACTACTGTGTTGATGCATGATGTCGATGTTGGAGACGTAAAGCCAATTAAACTGCCTCCTTACCGTGTGAACCCAGTGAAAGTTCCTCTCATCGAGAAGGAGCTTGGCTACCTGTTGGACCACAAGATGATTGAGCCCTGTCAGAGCGAGTGGAGTTCTCCTGTCACTCTAGTCCCTAAGCCAGGTGGGTCACAGCGGCTTTGCATTGACTACAGACGTGTTAATCAGATAACCAAAACAGACACTTACCCTCTCCCTCGTGTGGAAGATTGCATAGACAAGATCGGAAAGGCTAGGTACATAAGTAAGTTTGATTTGTTAAAGGGATACTGGCAAGTACCTATGACTGAACGTGCTAGGGAGATCTCATGTTTTGTAACACTAGGAAAGACTTTTGCATGTTCTGTAATGCCATATGGCATGAAGAATGCGCCAGCCACATTTCAGAAGCTCATGAATGTTGTAACAGAGGGTTTGGCAGGGTGTGTTATTTATATTGATGATGTATTAATCTTCAGTGACAACTGGAAAGATCACCTATGCCATGTCAGTAAATTTCTTGAGCGTTTGGTTCATGCTAATCTTGTAGCTAATTTATCAAAGTGTGTGTTTGGTCAAGCTAAAGTTCAGTACCTTGGGTACGTAATTGGTGATGGACATGTTGCACCACCAGGAGCTAAGGTTCAGGTTATAAGTGATCTTCCCAGACCTAAAAGAAGGAAAGAGCTACAAAGATTTTTGGGAATGGTAGGTTATTACAGGAGATTTGTTCTTAACTTTTCTATTCTTGTATCACCACTTACAGACCTACTGAAAAAGGGAGTTAAATTTGTCTGGACCGATAACTGTGAATCCTCTTTCAACAAACTTAAAGCTATCCTATTAAGTCAGCCAGTGCTCGCTAGTCCAAATTTTGCTAAGCCTTTTAAGATGGCTGTTGACGTAAGTGAAACAGGAGCTGGGGCTGTTTTGCTGCAAGAGGATGATCAGGGTATTGAACACCCTGTATCTTATTACAGTAAGAAGTTCACTCCACCTCAAAAGAACTACTCAACTATTGAGAGAGAGCTTTTGGCCTTGATTTTGGGTTTACAGCATTTTTCATTTTATTTGTGTTCTGGTTTTGACCCCATAGTCATTTATACCGATCATAACCCACTGAAATTCCTTAGTAAGTTTAAAGATAAAAATCAGAGATTGAGAAGATGGAGTCTACTTCTTCAGGAGTATTCATTAGACATACAACATGTCAAGGGGAAAGAAAATGTTATTGCAGATTGCTTATCTAGACTTTAGACAGATTGTTTTAGAGTAATAAGAAATTTCCTTTGTAAATTTCTTTTTTCTTTGTGGGGAGGTGTTACATAGCCTATGATTTCATCATCCTTTGTGTAATTTTAACGCACAGTATGCTGCATGTTTGATCACGAGCGTGTTCTGCCTCAGTCCCCCCCTTCTACCGTTATAGTAGAGTAAGTCGTCGTTTCTGTTGTTCAGTGCGGGATTTTCAGCTCTTTGTCCCCATGGCTTCATTTGCGCGTCCTTCTTACAAGTTGTATCAAGCTCTGCTGGCCCCTATATAATGAGCTCAGTCTCTGCATCATGGCCACTTAGATCTGCTCCTCATTTTGTTCACATCTCTGTCCTCCCCTGTACAGTTATTATTATTGTGAATTTCTCAGGAAGTCTCCAACCATCTAGCAGCTGTGTGATTTGAGTATAAGTGTTGTTGCATTTTGTTCTTGTACTGTATAGCATAAGGTTAATTCTTCGGCCTGGAAAGTTTTTATAAATTGTGTAGAATTCATTTTGTCAGCCAGTGTTAATAATAGTTTGTATCTGTAATTATTTATCTTGCATTAACTGAGCATTACCCAGTGTTTTTCATTTGATCAGGGCTGACTTAGATAAATTTACTCATGCTACTTTCGTGTTAGTAGAGGCTATTGCAGTTAACCATATATTTAACCTGTTTTTGCCATTACATTATCCTTATGAGTCCTGAATGTTTTGTTGTTAGTTTGAGCATTAAACTTTAACTTGTAATTTTACCTAACTCTTTTGTTTTGAACCTGGAACTTTACGGGACAGTAGTGACTCTTAGTATTCTCACTTAAAGTGTACATTATCTTTCTCTGTTCCGTAACAACAGTAATATTCATTGTTAAGGTGAGGGAATTCTGAAGTGACACGATGTGAAGTGGGGTCGTTGGTGTGTGTAATTTGTAAGGGAGTCTAATGCAGAGATTACTTACTCTCACAGATTGTATTACTTAGGTTATGAGAGGGACACTAGGGTAAACGGGGGGGAGGGGAAGCACTTGGAATATTTTAGTGGTGTTTTGGTAGTGGTGGTTATACATGTTCTTAGTGGTGGTAGTGGATGTTGATAGTGGGGGGTGGTTATGTTCTTTGGTGTCGTGTTGTTATTGGTAGATTTGACATATGTTGCTGCTAGGGGATGAAAAAGAGAGAGAGAGAGAGAGAGAGAGAGAGAGAGAGAGAGAGAGAGAGAGAGGGAAAAGGGATGAAAAATTTACAGTCTCTGGGGCTGAAAGTATAGTAAAAACCCCACAGTAAAAATGGTGTGTATTAGAAGTTTGATCATTAGCGCTACTAGTACCGCCAGACTCGACCCCTGGTGCACCGAACTGTATTAACAGTTTTAGTGAACTGATTACTGAATTTATTACCACACCGGTGGTAGATGGTGGCGACCATCATCCACTCACTTGATGCAGTACTGCCTTCTGCTTCTTTAGGTAATTCTACAGTGAGTGACGAGGCTGATTTTTTTTTTTTTTTTTTTTTTTTTTTTTTTTGTAACCCAGAAAACCGTTTACAACGTTGGGTGGCAACCATATATCCAAATAACGGGGTGATATGGTGCCCATGTTAAGTGGGTGGAGAGACTAAAATGCGACGTCCATCCAGGATCCAAATTTCCTGTCTTCCCTTCGCCTCGTCACAGCGAAGCTTGTCCACCGCACGGGAACATAGGTTCACTGCACGAACCAGCCCTGCATGGGCGATTATTTGCCTGTGGTTGGTGGGTCTGTTCAACCAGACAGACGGGATTGCTGTACTACTACTACTACAACTACTATTATTATTACTACTACTACTACTGCTACTATTACTACTACTACTTTTTTATATATATCACCAGCAGGTGATTAATATCAGATTGTGGAAAACATCCTGTGGTGAAGGAATTGTTTAAGGGGATAGCTAACCTCTCCAGTTGTAAAAGTCTCTAAGTCCAGTAACATGACGTGATGGCAGCACGAATGAAATTACAAATATCATATGCTATCCAGTTGAAGGGGTTAGTGCATTCAACCTGAGGACGTGCTTTTCTTTATTCTTCCTACCGCCAGACGGTTTTACTTATATGGGGGATAATCTCCTTTTTTTCATGTTCTCTCTCTCATGATCGGGAAAACTCTCTTATCCTCTTCGATAAGGAGAGTATGCTTTCACCCGTTTGATTGTTTGTTTACCTGTCAGCAGGATTACTCAAAAACTAAAAGAGAGATTTGGACCAAATTTGGTGGGTAGGTAGCCCATGTTCCAGGGAACAATTGATTAACTTTTGGGACCGATTCGGATCGTATTACAGATTCTGGATCCAGAAAACCATTTTTGTGAAACCCTAATCAATGATGAGAAAACCTAACCCATTATGAAGTGGTTGGGAAACTGAGTTGCCCTTTTCGGAGAGATGCGCTCCACCGAGTGCCTCTGTAGTTCTACGGTATTTTAAATAATGCCAGACGATTTAATCACCTGAGAGCAAGTCATAGAAGCCTCTGAGTATATTCTGTTACCATTAACCCTCTCATGATTAATGCATCTCTGTTATGCCAATTCAGTTAACGCCAGACGATTTTATTTAGTAAAAAATTTGGAACAGGAGTCTGAGAGAGCTAATTCCTTTACTATGACGACTTACAGTCTTTTTCGCTGTATTCTTGCTGCACCCATTGATTTTATTTAGCTCTGAGGATATCTCACACCGTAGGAGTTTAATGGAGTTCTTTCATGACGTCTCTGTGGAAGACTTAGCCAAAGTTTAATGAACTCGCCTGGAAATAGCAATTATACAGGTCATTGTAGCGAAGAGGTTAATCACTTCATAGCGATTACGTGTTTTAAGTCAATTCGCCTTACCACTTGACAAGTTGATTTACATTGGGCGAGGCTTTTCCAGCACGAGGCACTGTATTATTAGATGTATTGCATAGCCCTGCACTACGAGGAGGTATCCAGTGTTGAGTGAATAGACTGACATCTGCCATAACATCATGAAAAAGACGTCCTTGACCTGAAGGTGATAATACTTCCCTTCATACTCCCTTACCACTGCACTTAACTCTCTTTGTCCTCTCTGATTCTCTTCCTTTCTCATTTTTCCTCTTCTCTTACCCACTCTCTTCCTTTCCTTTTACTTCCAACTCCTTCCTTTCTCCCTTTTCTCACTTTTCTTCCACTCACTTCCCTACGTATCTTCGATGCAACAAAGTCTCCCTGTGGAGTAACTTTAATTTTTCACATGCTCAACCTACTTCATTTAAACTTCTTGAGTGCCTTGGTTTCTCTCTCTCTCTCTCTCTCTCTCTCTCTCTCTCTCTCTCTCTCTCTCTCTCTCTCTCTCAGTAATTTCTTTACTTTCTTCTCTGTGTTGGTTGCATAACTATTTCCTTTTTGTCATTAGGTGTCGACAGCGTAGTGTGTGTTTTTTATTTTATTTTTGCTACCACCAGATAACTTTTATTCAATGAGGAAGTGGTTACAGTTTGGATGAAAGTGACGGCCGTTTTATAACACTTAGAGGGGGATGGATTAGGTGTGGCAGCAGGTTTTGTTGGTCAGTTGTGGAACACCTCAAGTTTGTAATATATGATCGGCCGACATCCCATATTACGGATTACAAACAGCATCGGTATAGCGAGGCCAGACACGATCACAAATAAACAACTGTTAGGACTAAGAGGAAGATTTTAGTATTCCGAGTAAGAAGCCACAAAACTTGGACAAAACATTATAATTGTTGCGGTACTCATACGATTAGAACACAGGAGATAACTTCACGAGGAGCAAACAGATGTTTGTACTCAGTACGAAATGTTTGGAAACCGCGAAATCGAATGAACAGTTTCAGACTGATCACTAACTTATGTGGGTGACAGGATGAAAGATTTTTTTTTTCCTCTCCTTCGATCATTACCACTTTTTTCTTCCTACATCGTTACTCACATTATTGAAACTCACAATTTGTCGTTTCAGTATCAGATTCGTGCAGTTCATCGCTTCTTCGCGCAGTAATGATGAAACCGATTTCTTTCATTATATTTACCTATCCATCTTTTTATCTGTCTTTCTATATATCTATCTATCTGTCAATATATCTGTCTATCTATGCATGTCTGTCTGTCTGTCTATCTACCTATCTGTCTATCTATCTCTATCTACTTGTCTATCTATCTGATTATTTCTTTCTATTTATGTCTGTCTACCTATCTATCTATCAGTATTTATCTATCTATCTATCTATCTATCTATCTATCCATATATATATATATATATATATATATATATATATATATATATATATATATATATGTGTGTGTGTGTGTGTGTGTGTGTACTGTATATGGATAGATACATACACTGATCTCACATATAACTTTTATAAACAAGCTATCTAAAACTGTGATTACTATTTCACGTTGTAAGTGATGTCCTATCACCGAGTAATGGAACCTTTCATCCCACCATCACCACAACACCGGCCAACATAACTTGTGCAACAGGTGTAATACAAGTGATCCGAGCGATATCTCTTGAAGAAGAAGGGTAAGAAAGATAATAGCGAATGAGAAAGAGCGTGTATAGGGAACTAAGAGAAGAGGAGAAAGCAGAGATTGAAAGGATGGAATGGTAAATTATAAGTAAAAGAGACACTCAGAGAGGAAGGAGAGGAAGAGGGACGGGAAAGGTGTATAGAAAGAGGGAGGAGAAGAATAATCACGATTAAAGAAAATGAACAAGGAAGATGGGAAGGATGGGAGGAGCTCCACTGTGGATGTGGTGACCACGGTTCGTACTCACCTGGCAAACTTGGCAGGAATTTGCCAATCAGAAATGTTGTGCGTGTGCTGGCATGTATATGTGGCAGGGCAACTTTTTTGCCCACGTATTGGACCTGCTGCTGCAGGAGCTTGGGTTTTATCACTGGAATTTCAGGAGAACGGTTGTTAAAGTGTCTTTGTACTAGGGCTTCTTTGGCATAATGCTGGGTTTAGAGTCGGGCATTTAAGAGTTAGGTTTAAAAAGCAGGGTTCTAAGAGTTTTGTGCCTGTGAACTTTCTTTTGCATGATGTTGGAGTTTAGGAGTTTGTTTTTAATTGATGTGGCTTTAACAACTGCGTTAACAGACTTTACAAAGAGTGTTATGCCTATTCATTGGGCAGTTTACTGCATAACGCTGGGGTTTAATAGTTGGGTTTTAGGAGGGGTGTGCATGAGAGCTGACTTTGTCTTCATAAAATTAGGTTAAGTGTGGTGTGTTTTGTGGTGTATTTTGAGTTTTTCCCCTTCCTCTGCATGGTGTTGTGGTTTTAAAAGGTTTTTAACCCTCTAGATACGGCGATGTCTCTTATATAGTTGATCTGGTGTTTTCCAGACGATTTTATTGGGCTTTGAGAAGATCTCTTGTGGGTTAGTCAAGGCTGTGTCTAACTCCTACAGTGCAAAACGTCCTTCTCAACCCAAATAAAATTGTCCAGAGATTTATAAATAAGGGTCATCTGTCTAACTGGATTAAAAGTAGTGTTTTCAGTCTTCTGAAAGATACTGGAATTTTGATCTACTATTATTAACCATCCGGAGGTGAGATCAGCCCCGCCCACTGATACATTATTATCCAGTCATAAATAATCACAGATCAACAGAAAGTAGCCTGATATGTTTTACACATGTAGTACTTACTTCGTAGTGCTGATTAACTTCTCTGTCATACCCAATGTTTTTATTGAATACCATCGCCATTTATGTCCACTATGATAATACAAAAGCTGAGAAAGGATCAGAAATGTTTGCTGAGAGTCGGAATGAAAACTGTTACGCACATTATTGTCGGCGTGACTCCCCTGACCCCCATTGCATGTCTGCTGTCTGGTGATAAAAATGCTAAACGATAATAACGCGCATCATATTGTTCACTCCGACTCAGAACAAGCATTTCTAATCCTTTTTCAGCTAATGTGCCAACAGAGTGGATATAAATGATGATGGCACTTAGTAATGGATTCTATAAGTTTACAACAAAACTATGTTCAGTATACCCAAAAACTTTCTGGTGAAGTAAGCATAGCTAGTAATCAGATAATGATGCATTAGTGAGCGGAGCTTATCTTGCCTCGGCAAAGTGAGTAAGTTAGTAGGTTTCAAGAGTGGGATTGTTATGGGTTTCAAGAGTCGCGTTTCAGTAGGATAGACTGAAGTTTTTAAGAGTTTTGTGCCTGTGTATTGGTCCTGTTCTTGCATGATGCTGGGTCTAAGAGTATTATCTTAGAACATCTGATGCTATATAGGTAGAAGTAGTTGTGTTTGGTTTTCTTGTTCTGTATGAATATTTCCTCTCCGCCCAAGAACGATACCCAAGAATTGCGTATACAGTAAATTATATTTTATTATTATGTTTTGTGTAAAGAGATTCATTTGGATAGCTTAAGTACATTGAATTTCTTTTGCCATAATAATAATAATAATAATAATAATAATAATAATAATAATAGTAAGAAGAAGAAGAAGGAGATAATTTGTTGAAGTTAAATAAAGCTCTTTGCGTTATCAGCAGTAAAGTGTGTCATCGTATTTAGAGTCGTTAGGCTAACAGAGACCTTTTCTAACTCCTTCGGTACACGATGCTTCCTTTTGCAAAATATAACCCATGAGGCGGAAACAAGAAAACTATAATAAAGGGGAGAGGGACTTGGTAGTGAGAGATTTTACACACACACACACACACACACACACACACACACACACACACACACACACACACTCTCTCTCTCTCTCTCTCTCTCTCTCTCTCTCCTATTACTTTCAAGACTCTCCCTCTCTATCTCTTCCTTACTCTGCTGTCTCCTCTTTGGCCGCCTCTGCTGATGTCTGGCAGTAAGGACGCAATATTCCTGACTACCTTAGTGAGCCTGGGATGGAAATTCTGGTGTGCCCTCACTATGTGTATGTGTGTGTGTGTGTGTGTGTGTGTGTGTGTGTGAGAGAGAGAGAGAGAGAGAGAGAAAAAAAAAAAAAGAGAGAGAGAAATGTGGTGCTACCTTGATGTATGCAGGGTGAGACTGGGTATGACAGTGTATGTGAGGCCGGGCCATTAACAGTCACGAGGAGATGCACACCGGGGGCAATATAGGCAAGGCCAGGTTACCACCTCTCTTTCCTGTCTGCTGCCCTCACCCTCACCCTCACTCTCACCCTCACCCTCACCCTCATCTGTTGTCCCTTCCTGCCTGGTGCTTGGATGGGTGAGTGTTTGATCAGTTTCGAAGTGTCATGTTGGTCAGTTTGTGGACACTGGCGGGACACTTTCTTGAAGATGGGCTGATACTGTTTCAAAGCTGTGGTATTGTGACATCTACATGCTCTGCCTCCCATAATCTTAATTATCTAATGGATAGGGTTTTCCCCCAGCTGGTCCAGATCGTCTGGCGTCAGAATGAAGTAGGTGTCCGTGGGCGACAGGGGTTAGAGGAGAAGAGGGTATAGGAATGTCAGTTTGTACACAGAGCTAACAAACCGTGTATGTGGGAGGAGGGGGAGGAAGAAGAGACCATGAGAGAGTATTCTCAAGTTGCATGAGGTGCCAATGAAATAGGTGTATGGGGGTGGGGTCGGGAAGGGAGGAAGTGTTATGTCCACGCTGTGTAAGTGTTTTATGTCCAGAGTATTTTGTGTCCAGTTTGTGTTATTGTGTTCATAGTGTATTGCGTTTTGTCCATAACACACCCTTAACCAAAGCAGCTGATGCAGAAATAGGAGGCCATTCGTTGCTCTACAGGTTGTGAAATTTTTGCGTGCCTGGGTGAAAGTTTAAACAAATTGTACATGCCGGAGCTTTAACCCCTCGCTGTGTGTGTTAGGGAACGACACTGTACGTCGCTGTGTGGTCGCTCCCAGGTCATGTCACTTTTCACTTGGGATTTCCCTCACACCGTGCCACCCTTGTGTGTTCGTGTATCGCGGGGCCTTCAGATGTTCATTTCCATCTCTCTGTATTAATAAATTTTTGCATTTGACGCATTAGCGCTCCAACGATGTTATAGTTTTCATTTTGTTCTTTCTTCCTGCAGGTAGTTTTTTCCATCATAGTGGAGGCTTCATACTCTAGTGATGGGGACAATGAAACCATCAAACCCTTATGCTTTGAAAAATTTATCGTTGAGTAAAAATAGTTTCAGGTAGGAAGATAACATATTTTCAGTTTTATTCATGTCATGACCCTACACAGGATGAACCTTAAATACTAAAGAGATCTGTGTAAGCAACTTCTAACCTTCGAGTTCGAAAAGTCTCTTAAAGAAATCAAAATTGTGTCGTGGAAAAAAAATAATAATTTATAATAGGTATTCAGGTTGAAGCGGCTACAAGGCTTCCTAGCACCTTTTCCTTTACCATTCATTATTGCATGTCGCACGGTAACATTATGACTACGAAAATATTTTTGTTATTTCATTCTTGCAGTACAGATTCATTCTAGTACAGTGAAACTTTTTGAATAGGTGGGGTAAGATATGGTCATCATTCACCTCAACACCCCCAGGACTGTCATTTTGTTCTTTTCCTTCCTTCCATCCTTCCACTCCTTTGCTTCATTTTCTGTACCCCTCACCAGTGTGCTACCATCCTATCATCATCCTCTTACGGCCATCCCTCCTTCTTTCCTTCCTTCCATCCTTCCTTCCATCAAGCCTTCCGGATATTCATTGTTTGTCCCAGAGTCATTTACCCCTACTCTTACCAACCCTACCCTCTTTCTCCTCTTTTCATTCCCTCATCTTCCTTCCTTGTCCTTTCCTCCCCTCAACCCTTCCACTTCTCCCTTCCTTCCCCTCGTCCCTCTCCATAAGCACCTCTCCCCTTCCCTGGCCAACGACCCCTATATTGGATATGGGATGTGGGAGTTATGAAGGGATAACTCAGGATTGACTTTTATGTCTGTGTGGTGTGTGTATTGTGTTAATGGTAAGGTAATTGTAACAGGATGAGGGGGGAACAGAACCAAAAATACCACACACACACACACACACACACACACACACACACGCTGGTGCAGTGGTAACGCTCTCGCTTGCCAACTGGTGGACGGGAGTTCGCGCCTCGCTCAGGTTGCGAAAAGTTTCACTGACGAAGTGGGTGGTTACTGTCCCCCTTGAGCAAGGGGACGGGTGTGTGAGTGTGTGAAGGTCACAGCTCCCTTCCGGGAGGGTAAAAGCTGACGATCACGACCATCAAGTGATCCTGACCGACCAGGTGAATTACACACACACACACACACACACACACAGGGAGGGAGGGAGGGAGGGGAGAGAATTTAGGCCAACAAGAGATAAGAGGAGCCTTAGTAATGAAAGAGAAGTCAATGATGACTGGGAATACCGAATGAAATCTAATGATGGTAAAGGTGTTGGTAGTGAGCAGGAATAAGAGCAGGATAATGGGAGGGTTAATGCTTGTAACTTAGCAAAACTCCTCGGAATGATAAATGAAAATGTGTGAAATAATAAAAGAGAAAGCCAGAGTAAGTGGAAAGAAAATGTAATATTGAATAATTTAACCGTTGAGTCCCCTCAGTGAGTAGGCGGGGGAAGAGGCAGGTCTAAAGATAAACCCTCTCCCTGTCGGGAAAACTCTAGTAGTTTTTCATCAAATGCCAGACATTATTAAGACAACACTGCGTCCCCAAAGCCTAAGGGTGTTATTATTTCCACCATTAATCCTTCCATGGTGGAGGTGGTTCAGGCACCATATTTGTGCCATTTCCAGGCGATTTTATTTAGGTTATGAAGACTTTTATACCTGGGGGTTAGCTGTATCTAAGCGTCCAGTTTGAGCAGTGTCTTATTTCCTCAATAAAATGGGCAAGAGATGGCAAGAATTAAGGTAAAAGGCAGGTCATGAGAGCGAACTGCCCAATGCTGATAATTTAGGCAAAACTCTTGCGGGCAATGAATGAAAGTGGGAAGAAAGAATCCATCTGGGTTGACATTAACAATCTCATGGGGCCGTTTTCACAGTCGTCCCCAATGCAGTCCCCAACAGCCTACTCGCCTCCGAACGCACGTTTTCGTTTTCACAGTCGCCCCCAACCAGCCTTCCGAGGCCTCTGTTGGGGACGGCATTCGGGACGGCCCGAACAAATTACTGGAACATTCTTGGGGGACCTGCAGCCTCCCCAACAGACGGTCCCGAAAGTAAAAAAGTAAAAGAATAATTACATGTTTCATATTTTCAATATCATTTCAATATTATATACCCAATATAATATTTCTGGTGTAAAACACACACCCGATATTGAAAAAAAATATATGTTTGTGTATTTTTATGAGACTTTCTACTACGTATCCGAATACTACCCTTTCGCAGACAGGTGGAGGCTCCTCAACAAACGGACCCGAAAGAAATACGAGAATCGTTGTCTAATGCATATTTTCATGAAAATTCTAATATCTGATGCCTGATGTAAAAGTTGATGTAGCTAACACCCCTTTTAAAAAAGAAAATGTTCATGTATTAATAGTATATCCGTTAATAAACCACACCATCACTCATTAGACGTTATGCATGTTGCTTCATGGTTATTTTTACTTAAGCCTTTTTTACAATACTTATGGATTCAGCCTACTTCCGATTTCAAGTAGGGCGTGGTGAGGTTGCCGTTAGTTAGCTCTTCATTCCGATGACGTTTCCTATTCGTTATTTTTGCTGCATTCTTACGAATATCATCACTCCTGAATATATTAGTAAGAACTGTGTGAAGTGGATGTTCCAGCCATGTTATTCATCACATTCATTACATTCCAATTTCTAAATATTCTCTACATATGGAAAGTGTTTTCGCCACCCAGAACTACCAACCCTACCGCATCAACACGGGCGGACGTCCCCACGTTAGTAAGCTCCCGAAAGCCATTCGGAGCGACTGTGAAATCCAAAGGTGCTTTTGGTTCGGGCCCGACACACGTTCGGGCCCAAAAGGTTAGGGACGACTGTGAAAACGGCCCATGGTGTGGATGACTCTAGTACTGTATTCCAGCTGACGCCAGACGATTTTATTTAGCCGAAAGGAGTCATGGAAACCCACGAGTGGTAAGGGAACCCTCTCATGTTGACAAAACTATATTCAGCTGACCTTTGAGGATATTATTCAGGTGAGAGTAAGTACTGGAGCCTGGGAGTGTTAATACCATGATTACCAATACTGATACCATTAACTCATTCATGATCGGGATAACTAGTATATTATTACAACTAACTGCATAATTATGATATTATTCAGGTGAGAGTGAGGTACAGGTGGCTGGAAGTGCTAATAATGATAGACTAAAGAAATGTCTTCGGGATTATGAATGGAAGGAAGTGGGAAAAACACAAGCTGAGGCAGACAGTAAACTTGTAGTAAATGGTTCATCACTCATAACTCCATAGTGAAACACTACAGTATTTAATCACCTATGGGAGAAGCCGTAGTGGAAAAAGGAAGAAAAATAGTTCTGACCCCGGCTTTTGCCAACATTCAGATGTTTAAAAAGCGAATGCGTATTAAAAGTGTAGTTTCTAATATCATATGTGGTCGTCGTATTAACTGGCTCTTGATAGCTTGTAAAATGCCGGCTACTTTTTAAAACGAGCATCGGATAAAATCTTTTTTTTTTTTTTCCAGAAACTCTTTTTAAACATTTAATTCATTATTTGCTTTGTGTATATTTCACCCCAGAAGAAATATATCGTCAAATATTTCATGACGAATTCCAGTGACCCCTGATTATTTTTATCATTCTTTGTTGGTATGATACTTAGAGAAAGACTGATGGATGGTTATCGGGGAGGATTGTGACAGAGTCAAGAGTTGGCGGGGGTGGAGGGTTCATAGGAAGGTATAGGATGACCTGATTTTTAACAACCAGTGAATGGTTTCTGGACAGGAACAGGTGTGCTGCGTTATAGAGTGAACTTGAATGGATGGTCTGTAGAAAGGATGGAGTGGACGTATTATAGAGAGAATTGGTGGATGGTTCGTTGGGATGTTTAGAAAGATCGTTCATAGGCGAGGATGGAATAAATGGTCAGTAGAAAGAACTGGAATTGATATATGGAGAACTTGGCTGGATGGTTAGCAGAGGAGTCTGATGGATGGTTTCAGGGGCAGGTAATGAGGGCTGGTTTATCGGAAGAACTGGAATGGGTGGTTTGAAAGGGAGAGTTGGCATTGATGGATCGTGGACGTGAATAAGGTTGATGGTTTATGGGGAAAACTAGGATGGATGATTTCATGGGGAAGTTTGGGATGAATGGTTGGTGGACATGTATAGGGTTGATGGTTTATAGGAACAACTAGGATGGAAGGTTTGTAAAGGAGGTGCAGTAGATTTTTTTTGTTTTTCAAAGGAAGAGTTGAGATATATTGTTTATGGGAAATGATAGGGTGGATGGTTCGTGGACAGAGATAGGATGAACAATTTTTAAGGGCATGTGGACGGCATGGCTCCTGTTTGAAATGTTACCAGCGGGCGAGCGATGTTTACTCTCACTTAATTTTGGAAATGAGCGGCCTGGCCCTACCCAACCGTCACGCTAACCAGAAGCTCATAACTTTCCTCCTATGTGGAACAGAGTTGAAATTCTTCTGCATACATTCATTCAATAAATTTTGTTATCAACTAATAGCTCACCCATAAAGACGTAGGAACCCCCTGGAATCTCGAGTTTTCCAAGGAAGTGTTCGACTCAAATCGGAGAACACTTCAGTAACAAAATCAAATTTAAAAAGATTTGCCGTCGTAACACTGTGTTTTTTTGGCAACACCTCTAGCAATTAAGTATCAGAGATTCCACCCATAATTTTTTATCAGAGGGAAGCTGTGAGAACATGGCGCTTGCTTGCTCGTCACGCGTTCACAAGAGGAAGAAATAAGACGATTCAGGGAGTGGGTTCGGATGGATGGAGTTCATAAGAAGGGTTATGATGAATGGTTCAGAGCTAAAGGTGGAATAGATGGGTCGTATGGAGACCAAGACTATATGGTTGATGAAAGGGGCTGGGATGAACGTTTCATAAAAACAGACAAGGATGCCTAGAATGGATGGTTCACGGTGACGGCCCAAGCAGCTGGTTCATGGTTTGTTGATTAAACTTCAGTTTGGATGATTTTGTGAGCAGTTGTGGACGGTTAATTTAGCCTTCCAAGATGACGCACATGGTAGAACTAATTAATATTCATACAGGAAAGGAAGAGCTTGTAATCAGAATGTACAGTCAGACCAGAGAACTGCAAAGCATAATTATATCATGCCATCAGAGCACACGCTCACAACATGCA
The DNA here is from genome assembly GCF_032717465.1 of Coenobita brevimanus. Taxonomy (NCBI): domain Eukaryota; kingdom Metazoa; phylum Arthropoda; class Malacostraca; order Decapoda; family Coenobitidae; genus Coenobita; species Coenobita brevimanus. The sequence goes on along the minus strand of NC_137024.1, from coordinate 9,525,292 downwards.
TTTCGGCCTCACAGTCAGGGGAAACAGATTATCATTCCGTCGTGGGCATACAGTTGAAGCACGAAGTTTGAGCATGCAATTAGGAAAAAAATCAGTAAGAGTACACCCATAACAATATTAGAACGCACAGTCAGAACACACAGTTATAACAAAAATTTAACAGAGAGAACATACTTAGCGTTAATCGAGAAAAAATAGTCATAGTTTAATAGAAAATTTGACGTTTTATATGGAGGCTAATTAAGATCCAAGATTTTCAGGTCAGTAGTTTTTTACGCAGTAAATAAGAAATGGTAATGTCGGCACTTATGATGAGGTGTGAGGAGGAAGGCGTGGTGAAAGAAGGTGGCCGTTAGATTGTTAGAGAGAGAGAGAGAGAGAGAGAGAGAGAGAGAGAGAGAGAGAGAGAGAGAGACTGGAAGAAAGGTGCGGTGGCTGAGGGAGGAATATGAATTGAAAAGGCACCTGGAAGAAAAGAAATGGAAGCGAGCATTTGAAGACGAATGAGAGAACGAGTGAGAAACAGTGCCAGGAAACTGGTGAATGAGTGTGAGAAATTGAGCCAGGGAGTTGGTTTGTGAGTGTGAGAAACTGAGCCAGGGGAATTGGTGAATCAGTGCAAGAAACTTAGGTATGGAGTGGGTTAATGAGTGTGAAAAATTGAGCCAGGAGCTGGTTAACGAGTGAGGGAGGGAGGAAGAGAGTTGGTTAATGAGTTAAACTGTATGGGTGAAGTGACTATAGTCGTGGCGCGTGACTCTGAGGTTGTCATTATCGCGCTCTGGCAACGTACCGTCAACAGTGCGTCCGATTTCGTGTTAAACATGATGAGTTGTTCATTGAACTGTATTTGTTCTGATTCGGATAAATGAACTGAAATTTAGAACGTAGGAAACTGGATGCAGAAGCCTGTCTAATTTCTTTCACGTGGAGAAAATGTTTGAAGTTGGAATATTGTAATATGACGACGTAACTGACAGGACAAACTATCGAGTAAAAACTCCTGTGTGTAATGAACCACAGCCGTCGTTATTAGTGGAGGGATGCCTAAATGAAGGTACAGTCGGTGACTAGAACTGTCTTGTAGACATTCGCTCCTACTCTTGTCATAAAGGATATTTGACATACCTGTATATATATGACGTTATGAACAGAGAACAAAATAATATGCATCATTACCCAACGGTCCATTGCTCTCTTCATCATATTATCAGGTTCAGGGGAGAAGGGCAGCATAAGGTTATTATAAGCAGATGAAAATGAGGTTTAAAGGGATAATTTATTAGAAGTCTGTCGTATGGGCCGCCAGAAAGTTCAAACAGCAAGTCCCTGATTCATCGTCATGAAATATAGATTACACGCTACTGTGCTGTTTTATTTACCAGTATCTATCAAATCTATCTATCTATCTGTCTCTGTCTCTCTGTCTCTCTCTCTCTCTCTCTCTCTCTCTCTCTCTCTCTCTCTCTCTCTCTCTCTCTCTCTCTCTCTCACTTTTCTTCTGACTAGTCATGTTAATTTCGCCGTCTTTGTCTCCCTGGCTTCTCGTCCATTTGTTTTCCCCTCTGTTTAGGGAGTCTTAGGACTGATTTTTCATGTATTTTTTTCCCTTGTGAGTACTTTATTAATTAGCTTAAAAAACATGCCAGCAATATATCACTCTTACATCTGCGTTCAAAAGAAACAAACTATTTCATGATGCTGGATGATCACTTTGTAGCTTCCTTGTACTGTATACTGTATAATAATAATAATAATAATAATAATAATAATAAAAACGTTTCTTTGCTCATAATAGACTTATGTCGTTTGCATTTATGGATTTAAAGGATTAAAAACACAGGCAGCATCATTTAAAAAATATTTTTGAGTGAGTAACCTACGTTCATTTTTAATTCCCGGCATCAGCTCCACCTTCTGCTTCCCCGACATAAACATTCTCGGTACTGCAAGGAATTAAGAACGCAGAAATTTTAGCCCGGAAATGTATTATAACGTTGCCAGGAAGTTGTTGTTTGAGTTTTTAGGCTTCCTCCACAACGGAAGGTTTTTTCTAGGATGAAAATAATTTAGTCATGAGACGGAAGCAGGAGTGAAGGACAAGCGGCGTTTTTGCGCTGTATTGGAAAATGAAGTTTCCTTTTCTAAGCCTTTCCACACGAGGTGTCCTTTTTAATTGGAATAAAATCATCTAGGCATAACAAGAATAAGGAATAAAACATCATGGCACTAAAAGTCTTGGCATAATGGATACAGTTTCGGATCCCTTTCCAATGGGGGGCCTTTTTTGAGCTGAATAAAATCGTGTGGCGTTGGCAAGAATACAAAACATTCTGTTGAAGTGGTCATGTCCAAACATCCTGTGATCTTGAAAAGTTAAATCCCAATGGAAACTTTGCCCTCGCTGCTGAGAGGAGAGTGAGGTGGAACTGAGAGAGGAAGCATACACAAGAGAATGACGGGAGGAAGAAGAGAGAGAGTGGAAGGGAGGGAGAAGAAGGACGCATACACAGAATAATGACTGGAGGAGAAGAAGGGGAGGGAGGGAGGGAGAGGAGTGGAACATACACATAGGAATGAAAAGATGATGATGAGAAAACAAAGTAGCATGTAATATGCCTTGTTCTTCTATGTCTGAAGAATTTTATAACAAAATCTTCTAAGTCAACGACAGAGTAGGTCACTGCTGTTGCCCCCACGTGAGCCAAATACACAAACGACTGACTCTGTAAAGGTGCTAAATGTTGTTCATCATCATCATCGTCATCATCATCATCATCATCATCATCATCATCATCATCATCATCATCTAATCTAGTGTTGCCCCTTGGCATGCGTAGAAGCCCGGGGCTAGGCAAGTTGATCCTGACATTTAGGATGAGTGACCAGACACACTCATCCCTGAGTGGCATTACGTGAGCAATAAACCCCAACCACACCTTGGATATAAACCTGCACGTGTTCAGGCCTATAGGAGCGCCTTAATTACCCACTAAACCAGCAGGCGCCATAATTAGGTTATATGGCTACCACCCAGCGTAGTAATTGGTTTTCTGGTGTACAGGATACCATTTGGCTCGTCACCCAGTGTAGAGTCACCCGTAGACAGAAGGAAGAGGAAAGAATGAAGGAAAGAAAGACTGAAGAGAAAGGAAGGAAGAAAGGAAAGGGCAAGCGCCCAAGAGCATCTTTACGTCAAGTGAGTGGATGGTAAGCACTAAACTTTTAGATAATGTCAGAAAGTTAGTATGTAAATATTTTGTCATCATTGAAGTTGGTATAATCTTTAGACCCTCCTTTAAAAAATTGTTAGGATCTCTATACTATATCAATAAAAACTCTAGAATATCGTTAGACTTGGCTAAACATTCTCTGATAAATTTTAAATGTCAATGGTGTTACATAGCCTATGATTTCATCATCCTTTGTGTAATTTTAACGCACAGTTGCTGCATGTTTGATCACGAGCGTGTTCTGCCTCAGTCCCCCCCTTCTACCGTTATAGTAGAGTAAGTCGTTCTCTCTGTTATACTTTGCGGGATTTTCAGCTCTCTGTCCCCATGGCTTCATTTGCGCGTCCTTCTTACAAGTTGTATCAGGCTCTGCTGGCCCCTATATAATGAGCTCAGTCTCTGCATCATTGCCACTTAGATCTGCTCCTCATTTTGTTCACATCTCTGTCCTCCCCTGTACAGATATTATTATTGTGAGTGCTCAAGAAATCTCCAACCATCTAGCAGCTGTGTGTAATTTGAGTATAACTGTCGTATTTTTTCTTGTACTGTATCGCATAGGTTTAATTTGTTGGTCTGGTGAAGTTTTTGTAATTCATGTAGGGATCTTTATGTCCATCATTTTTAATAATATTTTGTATCTGTAATAATTTATCTGGCATTCACTGAGTATTATCTGGTATCTCATTTTATCAGGGCTGACTTAGATAAATTTACTCTTGCTAATTTCGTGTTAATAGAGGCTATTGCAGTTAACCATATATTTAACCTGTTTATTTGCCATTACATTATCCTTATGAGTCCTGAATGTTTTGTTGTTAGTTTGAGCATTAAACTTTAACTTGTAATTTTACCTAACTCTTTTGTTTTGAACCTGGAACTTTACGGGACAGTAGTGACTCTTAGTATTCTCACTTAAAGTGTACATTATCTTTCTCTGTTCCGTAACATAAATTTGGCGACCTCATATCAGGATATTCAGGATATTATCATAAGGATATTGTTTGATATTTTGTGACTGTGATATATTCATGATGGCTACTATTTCTACACTTGATGAAGCCAAAGATTTTTTTGTCAAATGTGCAAACAGTGTGTGATATAGAAAACAGAACAAAGAATGAACTTAAGATTGTTGCTCAACAATTGGGATTTGTTGTTCGCTCTCATCAGTCTAAAGATCAAATTGTTGCCATGATTAATGAAAGCTTGTTTAATGTAACTCCTCCAAATGAGCAAACGCAGATTGAATTAGCTAAGTTACAGCTAGCCCTGCAGGAGTCTCGTGCTAGGGAGGCTGAGGCACAAGTTGAAATTGCTAGGATTCAGGCAGACCATGAGTATCGCATGAAACAAGGTGGAACTGGATCATCTAGCTCTGATGATTTTGATGTGGCTAAAAATGTTAAACTTGTCCCTCCTTTTAATGAATCTGATTTAACAAAGTATTTTCAGTTGTTTGAGAGGGTAGCTACAGGTTTTAATTGGCCCAAACAGTATTGGCCAGTACTCCTTCAAACTGTTCTCACCGGTAAAGCTCAAGTAACTTATGCATCTTTGCCTCAGGATCAGTCTGATAATTATGATGTAGTTAAGAGCTTGATTCTTAAGGCCTATGAGCTTGTTCCTGAAGCCTATAGAGTAAAATTTAGGACAACTTACAAGCAAGATAAGCAATCCCATGTTGAGTATGCAAAAATCAAAGAAGATTTGTTAGAGCAGTGGTTAAATTCTAAGAATGTGGATTCTGATTTTGGTAAATTTGAGCAGATGATTTTGCTGGAGGATTTCAAAAAGTGTATTTATAAAGATGTAAGCCTATATCTTGATGAGAGAAGAATAGATAATTTGTCTGATGCTGCAGGTTTAGCTGATGAGTATGTTCTCACTCACAAGAGATATTCTAGAGAAAAAGGGAAAGCTGAGAGTAAGTACGTTGCCTCTACTCAGAGTACAGGTAACAGGAAAGAGAATAAGGATGATGTTTCTCAGGAAGTAAATACCAGCTTCACCTCTAGATTTCAGAAAAGTAAATGTACTTATTGTAGTAAGCTTGGTCATACTACGGAGAAATGTTTCAGGAGACAGCGTGATGTGAACAAAAAGGAGTCTTTAAATATTCAGTCAATTGGTCTAGTGTCCACTCTTGAGAGTTCCCAGAATTCTTTAACTGAGTTAACTGAACCTGCTTTGAGGGGTAACTTAAATTCTCATGATGGAGCTCCTCTTTTGAGCAGTAACGTGGGTGACACTCTCAAGAGTTCATGTGCTAATTTCCTGTCTGATGGTTTTGTCAGTCCTCTGGACAGTAATGACAGGAAATCAGTTAAAATATATCGTGATACAGATGCTTGCCAATCCCTTATGCTGACCAGTGTTCTAGGCTCTAATGTTAATTCCTCTGATGAAACTGTAATCTTACAAGGTGTAGGGAATAATTACTTCTCTGTCCCTCTGTGCAGAGTGAATTTAGAGTCTGGTTTTGTTAATGGTTCCGTTATGGTTGGGTTGGTTGAGACACTCCCAATGTCAGGTGTAACTTTCTTACTTGGAAATGATATTGGTGGAAGTCAAGTGTGTCCAGCTCCTCAGTTGTCTAGTGAGCCAGTGGCTGCGTCCCAGGATTGTGATGTCCCTGATGTGTTCCCTGCATGTGCTGTCACTAGGGCTAAGTCTAAAGTTACTGGTGATTTAGAGGATGATGATGATGTTATCCTAGCTGACACTTTTCTTGCTAATTTGGACCACTCACCAGATGAGGCAGTACCCCGTAGTGTTGATAATTTGTCTCGTCAAGAGTTGGTTGAGTTGCAGGTTGCTGACCCTGAGTTGAAAGGTCTAGCTAACTCTGCTTACAGTGAAGAAGAGTCAGCCGGTGCTTCTACTTGTTATTATGTAAAGTCAGGAGTACTTATGAGGAAGTGGAGACCCCCAACAGCATCAGCCGACTGTGAATGGGAGGTTGTATATCAAGTTGTCATCCCTCGTGTTTGTAGGCAGGATATCATTAGAGTGGCTCATGATTCCAGTTTGGCAGGACACCTTGGAGTGAGGAAGACTGTGCACGCATTTTGAAACACTTCTACTGGCCAGGTATCTTCAGGGATGTTTCCTGGTATTGTAAGTCTTGTCACACCTGTCAAGTTGTAGGGAAGTGTAATCAGACTGAAAAGGTTGCACCTCTAGTTCCCATTCCTCCTTTTGAGGCGCCTTTCACCCGTGTGTTGGTGGATATTGTGGGCCCTCTTCCTAAGACTTCTTCAGGATTTTCTTATGTGTTGACCCTGATTGATATGGCTACTCGTTATCCTGAAGCCATTCCACTTAGAAACATCTCAGCAAAGAACGTGGTTAAGGAAATGCTAGGGTTCTTCACAAAGTTTGGTCTGCCCAAGGAGGTACAGTCAGACCGGGGAAGTAATTTCATGTCAAACGTTTTCAAGCAGTCTCTGAAAGAGTTGGGCATCACCAAGATCACGTCTTCAGCTTACCATCCCCAGACCCAAGGAGCGTTGGAGAGATATCATCAAACACTCAAATCGATGCTCAAGAAATACTGTTTGAAACATCAGAAAGACTGGGATAAAGGTCTTCCATTCGTTGTGTTTGCCGCAAGAGAATCTCCAAATGAATCACTGGGCTTCTCACCTTTTGAACTACTGTTTGGCCATGAAGTAAGAGGACCCCTTAAGCTACTCAAGGAATGCTGGCTGTCGGAGGAAGATGACGTCAACCTGCTGGAGTATGTGATGAATTTCAAAGAACGGCTGTCCACTGCTTTACAGCTGGCGAGAGAGAATTTAGGAGCTGCTCAGGAGAAGATGAAGACTTGGTATGATAAGAAGTCCAGGTTATGCCACTTTCAGCCAGGAGATCAGGTTTTGATTCTGCTACCAGTTCATGGGCAACCTCTTCAAGCCAAGTTTAGTGGCCCTTATTTCGTGGAGAAGAAACTCAGTGATGTCAGCTATGTCATCGCCACACCAGATCGTAGAAAGAGCAAGCAACTATGTCACATCAACATGCTAAAGTTATATCACAGGCGGGACGAAAATAATCCAGTCTGCACTGTAGCTGTTCCACCCGAGTCTGCAAGTGAAGCTCTCCCATGCAGTATGAGCCTGAGTGATAGTTTGGGGAAGAATCCTGATATCATGAATGATCTCCAGACTAAGCTTTCTCATCTACCACCCAAGGAAAGGCAGGAGTTTTCGGCATTACTGCAGGAGTACCCGCAAGTGTTCCGTGCCACTCCAGGAAGAACCACTGTGTTGATGCATGATGTCGATGTTGAAGACGCAAAGCCAATTAAATTGCCTCCTTACCGTGTGAACCCAGTGAAAGTTCCTCTCATCCAGAAGGAGCTTGGCTACCTGTTGGACCACAAGATGATTGAGCCCTGTCAGAGCGAGTGGAGTTCTCCTGTCACTCTAGTCCCTAAGCCAGGTGGGTCACAGAGGCTTTGCATTGACTACAGACGTGTTAATCAGATAACCAAAACAGACACTTACCCTCTCCCTCACATGGAAGATTGCATAGACAAGATTGGAAAGGCCAGGTACATAAGTAAGTTTGATTTGTTAAAGGGATACTGGCAAGTACCTATGACTGAACGTGCTGGGGAGGTCTCATGTTTTGTAGCACTGGGAAGGACATTTGCATGTTCTGTAATGCCATCTACAGATTGTTTTAGAGTAATAAGAAATTTCCTTTGTAAATTTCTTTTTTCTTTGTGGGGAGGTGTTACATAGCCTATGATTTCATCATCCTTTGTGTAATTTTAACGCACAGTTGCTGCATGTTTGATCACGAGCGTGTTCTGCCTCAGTCCCCCCCTTCTACCGTTATAGTAGAGTAAGTCGTTCTCTCTGTTATACTTTGCGGGATTTTCAGCTCTCTGTCCCCATGGCTTCATTTGCGCGTCCTTCTTACAAGTTGTATCAGGCTCTGCTGGCCCCTATATAATGAGCTCAGTCTCTGCATCATTGCCACTTAGATCTGCTCCTCATTTTGTTCACATCTCTGTCCTCCCCTGTACAGATATTATTATTGTGAGTGCTCAAGAAATCTCCAACCATCTAGCAGCTGTGTGTAATTTGAGTATAACTGTTGTATTTTTTCTTGTACTGTATCGCATAGGTTTAATTTGTTGGTCTGGTGAAGTTTTTGTAATTCATGTAGGGATCTTTATGTCCATCATTTTTAATAATATTTTGTATCTGTAATAATTTATCTGGCATTCACTGAGTATTATCTGGTATCTCATTTTATCAGGGCTGACTTAGATAAATTTACTCTTGCTAATTTCGTGTTAATAGAGGCTATTGCAGTTAACCATATATTTAACCTGTTTATTTGCCATTACATTATCCTTATGAGTCCTGAATGTTTTGTTGTTAGTTTGAGCATTAAACTTTAACTTGTAATTTTACCTAACTCTTTTGTTTTGAACCTGGAACTTTACGGGACAGTAGTGACTCTTAGTATTCTCACTTAAAGTGTACATTATCTTTCTCTGTTCCGTAACAATGGAAATATCTAGGTCTGGCGGAAGAATCCTCTAGGAAGTTTTATCCCTGTTTGCATACTCAATCCTAGAACACATCCCACCCTTCTCCCAGCTCCCCTTCCCCATTCCAAGCTTTGCATTTTTCTCTGGACTCTTATCCACACACTCGTCCCAGTTGCGCCCGCAGCATACTCATTTTCCCCCTCCCACCAGTCACTTCCTCTCAGCACCCACCCATATCCTCACACATCCTTCCATATCAAATCCATATGCTCACCAACCAACCATATCCTCTCAACAACCATCCATATCCTGACACTCCACCCACATCCTCATCCACCCACCCATATCCTTATAAACACCCACAACCACAAACTTCACCATCACTGGTGCTGGGGTCTGGTAGGCGTATAGTTTACACCCACAGTGGTAAAATGTTCGATATCCAACATACCCTGCAATTATAACTCGTGGTTTGGGCGGCAAAAATACAAGCCTGGGCAACATGGACGGCCGTTCCAGTCGAGGAGCCTGGGGGAATTTTGACCATGGCTGGCGATATTGGCCTTCTTCATGGAAAATACGTCAGAGAGAGAGAGAGAGAGAGAGAGAGAGTGTGTGTGTGTGTGTGTACCCTCGCGGCACAATCACAAGCAACTTTCAGCCCTTACTGGGTGGTTCTGTGTTACGCTTTGAGAATGGTAACTTTTTTTAATTACACCAGCGCCCGCGAAACATGAGCAGGTGTTAAGTTTTATTGGACATGTGTTTATTTTTGGTTTGTTATTGTTTGTGGGCCAAGGGATAAAGTTTTTATTAGACTTTAATCACGATGGAGGAATAGATGGGCAGTAAGCGGTTGACTTTTTCCAGAATAGTAGTTCAGAGGTCAAGGTCGCTGATCCAAGTCAGATTTGACTTAGGAATATTAGCTTAAACAGTTTTTATCTGATTTACATCTAACTTTAAAAGATGACAGTAATACAGGAACGACGGAATACGATTTTGAGAACAGTAAGTCAAAGGTCAAAGTCTAAGGCAAAGTCAGAGTTTGACCCGTCTGTTTATGTGTGAACAGATTAACTAAATCAGTTTGACATGATTTGGACCAGATTTGGCGGAAGGGTTGAAAGTCAGCCACGGGGTCGACTACTTGTTAATGAAAACAATAGGTTAAAACAAAGGTCAGGGTCACACGGGAAGGTCGACTGAAAGTTTACTCAGTTTACTTAAACCTTCATGGATGGATGAAGGGTAAGACAAGGATAAAGAGATTCAGTTTTTAGAACAATCAGTCAAAGGTCAGGATCACAAGAAACGGTTAAAAGTCAAGATCAGTGGACAGTATAAACTCAGTTTTGATCTGCTTTGGACCAGCCTTGGTGGAAGGGTTAAAGGTCAGGCAGGAATGAAGTAATTGGATATTTAGAGCAATTGGTCAAAGGCCAAGATCACAGGGCGAAGTCAAAAGATCAACCGTTAGACCATTTGGTGGGCGCGGCGTTGCACACTGAATGTTCCTTGTGTATTTACTCCTGTTTCCTACATATGCTGTTACACAGAACCCTTCGCCCTCCGTCTTCCTCCCTGTATGTCTTGCTGTCTACCTGCTTGCTCCAGTCTCTGCCATGTCTGTGTTTGCCTGCTTGCCTGCCTTCTCTTACCCCTTGCTTCATCCCTGCCTTTACCATCCTGCCTGCCTGTGCCTTAAAGTATCGTCTTTTTTAAGGAGGCCAGAGACTTTATTTGTTCAGCTATGACGCGCTGCCACTCATTTTGTGTGTGTGTGTGTGTGTGTGTGTGTATGTGTGTGTGTGTGTGTGTGTGTGTGTGTGTGTGTGTGTGTGTGTGTGTGTGTGTGTGTGTGTGTGTGTGTGTGTGTGTGTGTGTGTGTGTGTGTGTGTGTGTGTGTGTGTGTGTGTGTGTGTATGTGTGTGTGTGTGTGTGTGCGCGCGCGCTTTAACCCTACGAATATCAGGTCATGGTAAAGACCTACCTGAGATCAGGGAGCGAGGTATGAGGAAAAGTGGAGAGAAGGAGGGAATTCATAACGAAAGATGGAGGGAAGTGGGAATAAAAGGAGAAAATGAAGGATGGAAAACTGGGTGGAGAAGGAGCTGGAGAAGAAAGATGTGGGAAAGAAAATGGAGGTTGGAATGATAAAAACAACCAAGCTGTTTATTGTTGTTGGCAGAGAAAAGGAACAAAATGGGCCTAAGATGACCCTAAACAGGTTATTTGATGAATTTAACTTCGTGTTCGTAAAGAAGTCAGGGGTATTTACAAATATTTTCTATTTAAGAAACTTTGTGAATGTCTAAAATTCCTGGGACACGTCTCCTGACTTCCAGTTAGACACAGAGATGGTTGCTGGCGCCGCCCTGGGGACTCCAGCCTTGCCCAGTTGTCACTTCGTGTCAGTGAATGAGATTAATGCTTAGTAGGATAATAAGGAGTGGCGAAGTACTCAGATAGTAAAGTTAGGACAGTATGTGAGAAAAGGTAGAGGGAACGAGGCAGGAATGAATGAATGAGTGGATGAAGGAAGGAAAGAAGGAAGGAAGGAAACAAACAAGCAAGCAAGAAAATATGGAATATACGATGAAGGGAAGGAGAATGCAGAGAGGGGACGAAAAGAGGAATTCAAGAAGAAATGGAGACTAAGCAAAGGACAGAAGTGATGCGAGGGAGGGAATGGGGTTTGGAAAGGATAAAAGGAATGGAGGAAGGACAGAAATGGTGTTTGAAAATAATAAAAGGAATGGGAGAAGGACAGAAATGGGATCTGGAAAGAATAAAAGGAATGGAGGAAGGACAAGAATGGGGTTTGGAAGGAATAAAAGGAATGGGGGAATGACAGGAATGGGGTTTGGAAAGAATAAATGGAATGGGGTTTGGAAAGAATAAAAGGACTGGAGGAAGGATAGGAATTGGGTTTGGAAAGAATAAAAGCAATGGAGGAAGGACAGGAATGGGGTTTGAAAAGAATAAAAGCAATGGAGCGAGGACAGGAATGGGATTTGGAAGTGGAACTGAAAGGCGATTTTTAAAAAATGGATATAGAAGAGAAAGAGTTAGGTGCCAAGGAGAGAGAGAGAGAGAGAGAGAGAGAGAGAGAGAGAGAGAGTGGGTAGAACGAGATAAAGTTGTTCACCTTCAAGGTCGGAACTTGGGATCCGACGCTGCTGACATAGTACTTATGAAAGAGTTTGGTAAGCTCATACCACATTTCACTTAGCAAATTACTGAAGCGATATTGCAACCCTTCCAGCCCATTTGAATACAGTTGATTACTTTAGCCAGGTGGCATTCGTTTTTGACAGAGTAATATACGGTGAAAAAGATCTGAAGAGCGGGACTGTACAAACTGTTGGCAGAGAGACTTGTGCTGTCGACAAAAGAGTAGAGGGTCTGTCAGATATGAAAAATGTTGAGGGTAGGTTTGGTGTGTTGTGGACAGGTGAGATGCAGTGAAAAGAGTTGGAGTGAGCTGGGATGAAGGGACTGAGGTGGGGTTGAGGGGTGAGAAGAGGTGGAACGAAATGGGGTAGGAGGAAGTATAAGGTGGAGGTGAAGAGGTGTTCACGAGAGGTGTAGGGGTGTTGAAGTGAGGTGGAGAGGTGCTGAGGTGAAATAGATGAATTTTGAGATGAGGTGGGGAAGGGATAGTTAGGTGGAGAGGTGAGGTGTACAAAGGAAAGAAACAGACATTGGTTCCGTTCGAGGCTGTTTTTCATAACGTAAGTTTTAGTATTTCATAGTTCAAAGACAAGGACAGGAAAGCAGAAATGTAGGTTTGGCGAGGTGAGGTGGAGGGATGATGAGTTAGAGTGTAAGATGCGACAGAGGTGTGGGGTAGTGAGGTGAGGTGAAGGGGTAGTGATGTGAGGTTGCGGGGTGGTGTGAAGTGAAGTGAGGTAAAGCGAAGTGAAGTGACTATGGACTCAGGGCCGGATTAACCATGAGGCACTTGAGGCAGAGGCCCCAGGCCCCCAGACTCCAAGGGGCCCTCAGATTCTAAGGATAAAAGTATATGCCATCAAATTTTTATATCATTGAAGAATTTTCTAGAAAGAAAGCTAGAAAAGTGTTTGTTTAAGTTACCAGTTGATATGGACTTTGCCAATAGTAACAAGCAATTTATTTTTTTTTTCTTGTTATTTACATATACATTTAGGGTTGGTTGAATTTCGATGATATCATAGAAGAATTCTCTAGAAAGAAAAAAAGTGTTTAAGTTACCAAAAGTTGTGGACTTTGAATTTTTAATAAACAATAGTAACAAGCAGTTTATTTATTTTTTGTTCTTGTAATTTACATGTACATTTAGGGTTGGTTGAATTTTGATGATATCATTGAAGAATTATCTAGAAAGAAAGAAAAGTGTTTAAGTTACCAAAAGTTGTGGACTTTAGTTTTTGAATAAAGAGTAGTAACAAGCAATTTATTTTTTCTCTTGTTACTGTACATACATATTTAGGGGTGGGGGCCCCCAGTCTGATCTGTGCCTCAGGCCCCTATTAAGCTTAATCCGGCCCTGACTATGGTGGTACAGGGTGAGGCACCGATACAGCAGCAAATGGGAGCGTAGGATTGCAGAACAGTGGGACTTAACAGACAGTGCTCTACCTCAAGGGAAATCATGTTACTCTGCATTGTGCGTCTACTATCCTTGTCTTATTGGTGATCGTTTGCGAACTCCAGAGAAAATGGACTCCTCCTGGTGTTGTTGCGGGTACAAATCATTTTACCCGCAGCAACACCAGGTAGTTGGCAGGGGCATGACTAGGACTATCCAGGCTTGTTGCTGGACTTTGCCCCTACGTTGGGACTGATATGGAAAGGCATCATTGTTCTGGACCATGACGTGACTTTTATCATGAAATATTATCGCTTAATTATGCCCGTGTATGTTTTGAAAATGGCACATGATTGGAGAATTGCCCGTACACCTGCTGACTAGTTTATTTGTGTGATTTAATTAATGTACTTGTAACAGTTCCTCACAGCTAATCGTGATTCTTATGTTCGAGGAAAAACCCAATGAATTTCATTAATACTTTCCCTGAAGGGGTTATGGGTGGGAAGGAGAGACTTGAAGTAAGCCGTAGTTAATAGAAATGGTTTAAGACAAAATGGAGGGAGCCGATTCATAAATTATGAGATGGCGAGAAGGGCTGGGGAAAAACTGATTTAATTGCAGCTAAGGGGAGAAGGAGAACGATATGGCCAGAATGATGGAGAGCTGGAGGTGGCGAAGAAAGTGTTGTTTGAAGAAGGGCAGGGATGGTTATTTAGAGTAACGTTGAAGGGGTGGATGGTCGTCAAGGAATGAGGGGAATGATAATAAGGGGAAGTAACCTCTTCAATAAAAGAGTTCTTTCTTTAGCCAGCAAAAAAAAAAAATAATAATCTGAGAGGTAGCAGTAATTTAATAAAGAGAACCATTATATTGAGAGAGAGAGAGAGAGAGAGAGAGAGAGAGAGAGAGAGAGAGAGAGAGAGAGAGAGAGCAAATGCGATTAACTGTATCGAAAGAGGTCGGGAATAGGTTGTGGATAATAGGGTAAGGAGAGAGAGTAGGGAAGCTGGGTATGTGGATGTAGGATGGGATGGAAGATTTAGGGGCAGTACCGAGTTATTGACAGGTGGGGAATTGAAGTAGGAAGAAAGTGGAGGGAGGGAGAGAGGCGTGGAGAGATAGAGGGAGAGGTAAGAGGAGGATAAAGAGGCAAAGTGGAAGAGAAGAAGGAATGATAGGAGGCATTAGAGAGAGTGAAATTAGGTGGAAAGAAGGATAAGGCAAGGGAGGGAAGTATTATGCCTGAAGGAAGCAGAATTTAAGATGAGGCAAGGAGGGAAACAAGCAAAGTCATAGGAAGAGACAAGGGAAGGATCGAGGGAAAGTTGGGAGAGCCAAAAGAGGGGGCAGAAGGAAGGAGGAGAAGCCAGGAGTAGGTCGAGGGAAGGCACGAAGAGTCAAGGGGGAAGGGAGGAGGAAAGGAATGCTATGAGAGACAGAAGAGAAGACAAAGGATAAGCTGTAAGAATGACCGGAGGCAGATACTGTGAAGCAAGAGGCAGAAAATGGGAGGTAGGGGAAAGAACAACGTAGGCGGTATTGGACGCAAAAGGGAAGGAAAATTTTAAAGAAATTCAAAGGACTTCATTGGATCTTTATAAGGTGTTTGCAATAGGGACAAGAGGATGACATTTAATAGAGTAAAAGGCGTTAATGACAGTAAATCAGGCTTGGCTATCCCACACACCCGTCACTCTAGTCGAAGCAGACATGAAAAAATGGGAATATAAAAAAATAATGTAATTTCATAGGCAATAATGAGTGAAGCATATATTCTACACAACTGTAACCTGTAAGGATAAGAAATATCAATCAGACATTGAGTGTATAACAATGTACCGATGTCGAAGTTGGTGTACATACTCCTTGGACTGTGTGGTCTGACTTGGAGGGTAAAAAATATAAGTTAGTTTCTTACTCTTCCACCCAGAATGTGTTTAGCTGGGAATTAGAGGGCAGGGGTGATATATGGGGGTGGGCAGGTGGGTAGGGAAGTAAAGAGAAGAGAAAAGAAGAGTAGTAGATGAAAGGGAAGGATTACATCGTGGAGAAAAGAGGAAAGTAAGATAGACATTCTGGCTAGAGAGGTCGAGGGAGGTAAAGGAAATAAGTCGACGGGGAAGACAGGGGGTGGGTAAACAAGAAGGAGTGCGGGGGGAGATGGCTTATACGGAACCAGAATTATTCACACGTGACATATCTTTCACCCTCAGGTATTGTCAGACTGACTGAGGGGGGACATTGTTGTAGAGCGACTGGATGTTCTCTACTTCTCTTTCCTACATTTCTCGGCCCGTAAACATTAAGGTACCGTAACACGTTATATCGCTTTGCTAGGGTGGCGTCAGCATTTTTTTGTTTTAATTCTTGCCACTGCCTGACTGTTTATTGCATCTTAGGTGAAATTCTTGTTGTGGATGGAATTTGAGAGATTCTTATTAGGATGAAGGACTTACGCTTTACATTATGATTCATGGGTCGAAGTTTGAAATGGTGTGCAATATATCCAGTTTCGGCAACAGGACATTATATTCTGTTACGTCATTAAACTTACTAAAGGAAGACGATGCTGTATTCACCTGGCATTTTACTTTCTATAAACTACATCTTCATGTGCAATATGGATATTTTCATCTCGGCATGGTTGGTCAGTTTGGATGCGAGATACATATAATGGAGTTCGCTGTGATGGTATTTACATCTCAAATCACCACAGTTTCTTATATTTGCAGATCGAAAGGACAATTTTAACTTATTTCTTCCAGTGTGCCATTGCAAGACGTTTAACCTTTCCCCATAATGACAATTTCTTAAAATATTTTAGCTGTGTCTCAACGATTTTACTAACCATAGGAAAGACATGTAGTAGTAAAGGATTTGATAAAAGCTTTATATAACCCCTTCAGTTGGAAAAGTCTCCCCTTAATCTAAATAGAACTGCCTGGTGGTACAGTTAGAATAAAAAAAAAAAAAATTATGCCGGGTCTGGAGGGTTGAAAATATTGGGTAACATGTTTCCCGAGTGGAGCTACGCTGGAACATACATTTTCACCACTGTCTTGGCTGTTCCAGGGTCGGGTTCGTAAACTTTATCGAGGGTAAGTTATGCAGGACCCCGGGGCAAAGTTACCTGTCCCGACATGTAAGGCTTGGGTGACCAGCTTCACTCATCCCTGAGAGGCATTATGCAAGAAATAAACCCCAACTACCCGTAGGCTTACTTAGCACCTGGTCTGGCTGGAGTGTCTTGACCACAAAACCGTCAGGTGCCATATGGTTATATGGTTACTGCCCAGAGTAGCAACTGATTTGGTTTGTCATTCACTGTAGAGTCGCAGGAATACAGCACTACATCGAGTGAGTGAATGATGGGCGTCCCCACCTACCACTTTGTAGTAGTGGTAATAGTAGTAGAAATCATCATCATCATCGGGACCTCCTTTCCCACCCTAGGGCAGGGTGAGGAGTAGCAATGTCCAGACAGCCCAAATTTGCTGAGGCTATCTGAAACGACTGCCATGATTAAGTGATTTTGGATAGGGGAATCTGGGGGACACTTAACCCTGCCAGAAACCCCGGTTATATGGTTACCACCCAGCGTAGTAAATGGTTTCCTGGGTACAGGAAACCATTTGGCTTGTCACTCAGAGTAGAGATCATATGGCACCTCTACATTGAGTGAGTGGATGATGGGCGCCCCCACCTACCACCTGCCAATAATAATAATAATGATAATAATAATAACAATAATAATAATAATAATAATAATAATAATAATAATAATAAAATAGAAATAATAATAATAAGGACGATAACAATAATGTTAATGAAGACGCCACTAAAAATAACGGTGGTAATGATGAATATGATGATTATGCTAACCAGATAAATTGTGATAATAATAATAGTAAAAATAATAATAATAATAATAATAATAATAATAATTTTATTATTATTATTATTATTATTATTATTATTATTATTATCATTGTTGTTGTGGTAATGTAAACAATAACTTGAATGACATATATGATGGTTGTGTGTTATTACTATATTTGCAATGTGAATTTTGCTTATGTGTACACGTAATGTTCTTTCCATCCCAGACCATAAATACAGCCTCGCCCGGACAGTGGCTTGGAGATGTGTATGTGATGATGCACAGTATGGTGCAGTGACCCTGGCTGTCTTACAAACCAATCCACCTGACTCAAAAACTTGAAGCCTCTTTTTCAGCTGCCTCCGCATCCATCACAACGCCATTCCTACCCAACCCCCCTCCCCAGTCCCTTAACCCCCCACGCCTGATGCTGGGACTCCATCACCTCCTACCCTAATCTGGTTGTTTTTGATGCATCAGTGACTCAGTTTTTGCACCTATCAACCCGACAAAATCTTCCATAGGTATACCCACTAATGTTTAATAATATTCAGCTTAATCCTGCATCATCGTTGAACATGCTTGGTGTTTCATTTACTCGGGACTTATCTTGGAAAGATCATATTACTTCTCTTGTAAAATCTGCTTCCAAGAGATTGGGTGTGCTAAGCCGACTTCGTTCCTTTTTTACCCCTGCACAATTGTTGACTCTATACAGGAGTTTTATCCGCCCCTGCGTGGAGTACAACTCTCATGTGTGGGGAGGCTCCACACATATAGCTCTTCTCAATAGGGAGGAGTCAAAAGCTTTTCGCCTCATTAATTCTCTTCCTCTTACTGACTCCATTCAACCTCTGTCTCTTCGCCGTACTGTTGCATCTTTATCTCTTTTCTATCGCTACTTCAATGGTCATTGCTCCTCTGAACTGTCTGCATGCATTCCTCCTCCTCTACGACGGGCGTGTTGCACCCGTCTAGCAGCAAACTCTCATCCCTTTTCTGTCCAACTCTCTAATGCAAGAGTTAACCGTTACTCCTAGTCCTTCATTTATGCAACAGGTCAACTCTGGAACTGTCTCCCGCTCTCTGTGTTTCCTGCTTCCTATGATCTCCAGTCTTTCAAACGCAGTGTGTCAAGGCATCTCGAAATGATCGGATCCTAAATTTGGCTCTCTCTTGTATTTTGTTTTTCTCTTGGAAGGAACAGTTTTGCGGGCTCGTTGCCTTTGGTTCCTTCTTCCTCACATAAAAAAAAAAAAAACAAGCCTGTTACTGGGAATCCGTCATCTCCTACCCCCCAACCCCCCAAGCCTGTTACTGGGAATCCATCACCTCCTACCCCCCCAATCCCCCAAGCCTGTTGCTGGGAATCCATCACCTCCTACCCCCCAGCCCCCCAAGCCTGTTGCTGGGAATCCATCACCTCCTACCCCCCAACCCACCAAGCCTGTTGCTGGGAATCCATCACCTCCTACCCCCCCAACCCCCCAAGCCTGTTGCTGGGAATCCATCACACCCGCTGCTGGTAATTATACTTGTATCGCCTGGCCAGGGTTGTCACCGCCATGAGTCCGGTTTCAATGCAGTCTGAACCTGGTAAAGTTATGGAGACATGGTTTTGGGTGTGGCCTGCAGAGATGGTTTCAAGTACTTATAAAAGGACGAGTACTACAGAGAGGGTTAAAGTGCTGGCAG
Source organism: Coenobita brevimanus (assembly GCF_032717465.1). Classification (NCBI taxonomy): domain Eukaryota; kingdom Metazoa; phylum Arthropoda; class Malacostraca; order Decapoda; family Coenobitidae; genus Coenobita; species Coenobita brevimanus. The sequence continues at coordinate 9,506,393 of NC_137024.1, read as the reverse complement.
ACGCGATGAAGCGCCTGACAGCTGTGCCTCAGCTCCGTATTTAAGGCCTTTGAGCTTGTGGGGGTTTATTTACTCACTGTCCTAGGATATAGGGCCACTTTATCATTCAGGCTGCCATAATTACCACTCCTTTATGTCACCAGATGCTTGCACCAAAATAAGAACCCTTGCTCAATATAGGACCGGCATCTTGGTAGGCAGCCACACTGACCACTTTGACAGACTAGTATTGATGAAAAGTTAAAAACACACTTACAAGTACAGTACAGTCTTGCTTATGGGCTTTAACCTCGTGACAACACGGACACTTTATTCTTGTTCCCGCCAAACTGTTTTTATTTAGTTAATGAGAAGCCTTTCGTAGTGAAAGGATTAACCCATTCAATACTTTGACGTCTCATAATTTCTTGCTGCCATCAGACAATCTTAATCGTATCTGGAGACGCCTTCAAACCCACGCATTTAATAGAAATGCCTTCACTTGTAGGTTCTTTTTATAAAGTTGATAAATTGTCGAACTTTGGTAATTCAGCGGTTCAGAGAGAGAGAGAGAGAGAGAGAGAGAGAGAGAGAGAGAGAGAGAATTTTCCTTTTACAGCTCGTATATTCTGCTCACGTATGAGATATATTTAATAGCCTTAATAGCCTTAAAGTTTTATCCACCTCATTATTATTCTCTCTCCACCTGAGCGACCAAAAAGAGCACCGCTTAACTCATTCATATCTTTAAATACACACGGCTGAATCCCCTGAAAATACCATGACCCTCATAAAGATAAAATACAACTTTTCTTTATGACTGAACCGCAGTGTATTATACGGTACATAGATTTTTTTTTTTTTCTGGCGTACGATTATTTTTCTTAGACGTAAGTTATGTACATTTTTAAGTAAACGATGGCACGATTTAATCACCTGTTTCTTATACTTTTGCCAAGATGGTCTTTTTTTTTATTATTATTATTATTTATTATTATTATTATTATTATTATTTTGCCACTGAATTATACATGTAGCTGTAGGAAGGCGTAACCACTCCCCATAGCCACACTCATTACTCGCACGATAAACCAACCCCTTCCTACAGGAGAGCCAAAAGAGTAAAACTTGTATTGCCAGTGGTGTCACAGGAAAATTAATATGTGGGGATGTGTTAGGGATTTGGATCTAGAAGAGAGGACTGTTGTGGGAACCTGTAATCAACAGGGAAAGACAGAAATTAAAAAGAGAGAGAAACGAAAAAGAAGCTTGTTTCTAAAATACGGAACCACACGGGGGCCAGAAGAAATAAAACGCAGCACTTCTAATGAGAACATACACTAGCCAGACAGAGTGAAACTTCCAAGGAATCCTAAACAGTGAGACCATGGGGACCAAAAACAAACAGACCACATAAGAATCCGTAATTACTGGTGAGACCGAGGCACCAGTATTCCCAGGAATGAAACTTGCCGGGCTTTGTAAGTTAAGACCAGAGGAAATGAAACTTGTGCAAATTGTAACACAAGCACCACAAGGAATAAAATTTATGGAGATCTGTAAACTGTGTAAAGACAGATGGGAAGCTAAGAGAACACTGAAGCTCTGGGGAGGCGGCAGGGGAACTGAAGAAACAAGGAAGGGTCAGCGAGGGGGACAAGATTCAAAGCAGCTGAGACAAAGACAGAATGGAACAGACCCCCGGGGAGGCGTGGTGAAAGGCAGTGAAAAATGTGTGGGGAGAAGAGAGAGGAAGAGGAGTACGAGAGAGCAAAAAAATGAAGGGAGAAATAATAGAGGGAGAGAAGACGGAAGTGAGAGGAAAAATGGAGAGAGAAGGTATGGGAGGGAGATAGAATATGGAGAGAAGGGGAGAGCGGATAAAACCGGGCAGAGAAAGAGGGGAGAGGAGAGAACGTGTCAAGGGAAAGGAGAGGAAAACACTGAGATAGTTGGAAGAGGAACAGAAAACACACACACACACACACACACACACACACACACACACACACACACACACACACACACACACACACACACACACACACACACACACACACACACACACACAACACAGAGAGAGAGAGAGAGAGAGAGAGAGAGAGGTTGGGTGTCTCCTCCTGCAACTCGGTCAAAAATGCTGACAGTTATTCGATAATCCTCGCTGTCACACACTGTCTTGGAAACAAGCAAACAGGCAGCAGTTTTCATTTATATGGGGAAATTGGCGAAATCTTCAAAACATTTCTGAGGCACTTATGGGATGTGTTTGATCTTCCAGGCAGTTCTTGGGCGCGTGGGAAAGTTCTTTGAGCTTCCTGAAATTTTTAGGGACAAGAGGAGCTCGTCTGATCGGATCTGTTCTCAGCCTAATGGTGAATTTGTGCGTCCTGCTGTTTTTAGGCATGTGATGAACTAGTCTGGTATTCTAGACAGGTTTCAGACGCTTGGGGAACTTGTATGAACTAGATCAGTCTCTTGCACATAAGGAGTTGCAGTAAGTGTAATATGCATTGTTCCCAGGCACATGGGGAACTAACGTGATTTTCCAAGCCGTACTCGGCACATTCAATAATGTGATCTTAAAACGAACTACAGAGGTTTTCGTCAGTAAAGAGAGAATTAGTGTGATGTCTTCCATGCTGCCCAAAGGTACATGAGGAGCTAATTTGATGTTTGTCAACATAGCAGTCAGTTAGTGTGATGTTCCTTGTTGTTATCAAGCTAACTGAGAAAAAAAGTTAATCTATGCCAGTAAGGCAGAGAATCAATGTGGTCTTCTGTGTCGTTATCCAGCATGTAGGGATATATTACGATCGTTCAAGACTCTAGTGAGATATTCCAAGCGTTTTTCTGGGCTAGATTTGGAACTATGCTTTTTTTTTTTTTTTTTTTTTAAATCGAGGCAAAGATGCACTTGACAGGTTGGTGATGATCGGCTGAATGCAGCATTACTTCATAATCTCTTTATTCGTTAGCATTATTAATTGACAACATATATCTGAGGGAGAAATTTCGGTTAGTAAATGTTATCCGGACATGTTGCACTCAGCCAGTCATCACCAACTTGTCAAGTGCATCTTCGCCTCAATAAAAAAAAAAAAAAATGAGTGTATTGTGATCTTCAATGAAGCAAGGAGTGTGTGATCAGTCGAGGCTTAAGGGAGGAACAATAAAACTGAGCTGTCTTGACCTGTTGCCTACCACACCCCACCCCACCTGACTCCAGTAAAGGTGAACTGTCTTGATCTGTTGCCTACCACACCCCACCTCACCTGACTCCAGTAAAGGTGAACTGTCTTGATCTGTTACCTACCACACCCCACCCCACCTGACTCCAGTAAAGGTGAACTGTCTTGATCTGTTGCCTATCACACCCCACCCCACCTGACTCCAGTAAAGGTGAACTGTCTTGATCTGTTGCCTATCCCACCCCACCCCACCTGACTCCAGTAAAGGTGAACTGTCTTGATCTGTTGCCTACCACACCCCACCCTACCTGACTCCAGTAAAGGTGAACTGTCTTGATCTGTTGCCTATCCCACCCAAATCCCTTGCTTGGCTGAGAGAGAGAGAGAGAGAGAGAGAGAGAGGAAGGAGAGAGAGAGAGAGAGAGAATGAATTAACCCCTTTAATGCGATAAATTTTATTCCTGCTACCTGTCTCTTCATATAGATCCAGTTTCACTCCATCTCTTAGAATGTGGGTTTGAGCGTTGGGATGACGATAATGATGATGATGATGATGATACCAACAGATATTTTTTTTATTCAGCTTTGGAGATCACGCCGTAGTTATGAGAACAGAAACATGTTTATTTATCCTTTCAGTACGGAGTCTCCTCCTTGTATTATTTCCACCCCCATATGATGTTATTAAATATTTGGAGACTTACTGATGTGACGGGGTTGGAAACATTACTATTGACCCTTTCATTTGGTTGATGTAAATATATTCTTGCTTTCTACAGATGGTTATATACGGTAGTTATGAAGAAAACCCCATATGGTTAGATACAAATTTTTGTAATAATGATAATAATGATAATAATAATAATAATAATAATAGTAGTAGTAGTAGTAGTAGTAGTAGTAGCTGTAATTGTAGTAGTAGAAGTAGCAGTAGCAGTGGTGATAATAATAATAATAATAATCTATCTATCTATCTATATACCTAGGCTGCTTTCCCCAAGGAAAGGGAGGTAGCCGAGACAGGACGACACACTCCCCATTTACTCATCCATTCAAACACATTCATTCGCATCTTAGCCCCAAAGGGGAGAACGGACAGATCCTCACCGCACCACACCGCACAAGGGTCAACTGCGCAATGCAATCAGTGACATCCGCAGCAGGGCCCGACAGCAGAACTGGTTTACCCCTGCGACATCATAACAGACCCATCCCCTTACCCGCACCTGACCTGACTAGTTGATCAGACCAAATGCGGGAGAATACCCCTCAGGGCTGCGTCGTCACATATTCATTCACAATTTCTCTCCATTTATTTCTGTCACGCACAGCCACTCTTCCTTGCTCAACAGACATCCCTCTCGCATCCAGCGCTCTCTTCACACTGTCCATCCATCCTATTCGTGGTCTTCCTCTCAGCCTTACACCTCTCACATCAGATCTAGTTATCTTTTTCACCAATCGCTCATTATCCATTCTCTCCATATGCCCAAACCATCGCAACACCCTCTGCTCAACTCTACCAGCCATCTCCCGAACAACTCCGGTTCTCCTTCGCACTTCATCATTTCGCACTCGATCCATACGCGTCACTCCACACATACTCCTAAGACACCTCATCTCCATTACCTTCAAACTTTTCCTCTCTGCTACACCCATATTCCATGTTTCAGCCCCATATAACGCAGTCGGTACCACAACGTCCTCATACACCCTTCTCTTTACATCCATTCTAAGCGAACGACATCTAAACACTTTTTTCATTCCTCCCAGCACCTTTCCTACTTCATTTATTCTAAACTTCACTTCTGCATCTATTCTTCCATCCACAGTAACATGTGACCCTAGATATTTAAAACAATCTACCTCCTCAAGCAACTCACCATTCAAAACTATATTCATCCCCCTACCATTAATCAACCTCGTACACTTCATCACTTTACTCTTATTCTCATTTACTTTCAATTTCCTCCTTTCACACACCCTTCCAAACTCCTCTACCAACTGTCTCAATCTCTCCTCTGAATCAGTCACCAGTGCAGTATCATCTGCAAACAGCAGCTGCTTCAGATTCCACTCTCCACCATCAACATTCACCAGACTCAGACCTCCACCTAAAACTCTTGCATTCACCTCCCTTACAACACCATCCATGTAAATATTAAACAACCAAGGCAACATCACACATCCTTGTCGCAGCCCCACTCTCACGGGAAACCAATCACTCACAGCATTTCCCACTCTTACACACGCTCTACTATTTACATAAAAACTTTTAGCCCCTTTTAGTAACCTACCATCAAATCCATACAATCTTAAAACAGTCCACAAAGCCTCCCTATCAATTCTATCATACGCTTTCTCTAAATCCATAAATGCCCAAAACACATCCTTGCCTTTCGCTAAATACTTTTCACACACTTGTCTCACAGCAAACACCTGATCCACGCATCCCCTCCCTCTCCTAAAGCCACACTGCTCATCACCAATCACTACCTCTGTACCCTCTCTAACTCTAATAATTAACACTCTACCATACACCTTACCTACAACACTCAACAGACTTATACCCCTAAAGCTAGTACATTCATACTTATCACCCTTGCCTTTATACAACGGGACCACACAAGCACTTGCCCAGTCAATTGGCACCATACCTTTCTCAAAGCACACATTCAACAATCTTAATAGCCAGTCAACAATAGTCACTCCACCACCCTTCAGGCATTCCACAGCACACCCATCCATACCTGCAGCTTTCCCTGTTTTCATCTCCTTTACTTCCTTCTCCACTTCCTCCTTCGTGATCAAAGAATCATTCAACTCTCCCAACACATTTATTCCTTGCACCCTTTCATCCGCCACAATCTCAGCCACCCTTTCCTCCTCTACATTTAACAATCTTTCAAAATACTCTGCCCATCTCTTCCTTACTGCATCCATCTCGATTAACATCCTGCCATCCTCTGATTTTACTCGTTCTTCCTTCCCAGACTCTCCCTTTTGCACCCTTTTCACCTCCTTCCAAAACATTTTCTTATTCTGTTGAAAATTCTCTGTCAGCCGCCTAATAATAATAATAATAATAATAATAATAATAATAATAATAAAAATAATAATAATGATAATAATAATAATAATAATAATAATAATAATGGTAATGATAATAATAATAATAAAAATAATAATAATAAAAATCTTGGTGATGACAGTTATGATAATGGTAACTAGAACTCCATAACCGTCCTGCAGACAGTCACTAGTCTCCATCCACTGTTTCTTACAATGACCTTGACCCCATTGGGGAGATTTGGATCTTTTTTCTATCAGCAATAGCCCACATAACCAGTGCAGTTCATTCCCTGCGCAGGTCCCATTTGAAATCTCCAGTTGACACTACCAACTTATTTTGTTCAACACAGTACTGACATGACACTTTCTGACATGCCTTTCCACTGTGCATAAAGGATTTGGATTTTTTATTGTATCAGGGAAGGACCATGCCAGGACACATAAACTGGGCACTTCAGATTCCTCAGGCAGGCTCGGTTCTCCAGGAATCGTTGCGAGACTCTGAAGCCAGAATAATAATAATACTAACAAAAACAATAGTCTTTACCTACGTAATAGGTGGAGACTAATAATAACAATAATAATAATAATAATAATAATAATAAACAAGGCTGAGAACCTGCAAAACTTCTCCCTTTTAGAGGAAACAGAGCACTAAATGTCAGATTCAGTATCTTTTCATTTCGAGATGCTGTGATATAATTTGTAGTGTGGTTCCGGTCGAAGCTCACTTTATAATTGTTCTGTTAATAAACTAACGTTTTATCTGTGTACTGACTTAATAGTGCATTTAATTGTACAGATCCATTAGTCTCTCCAGTCAAAATCCGGGAGGAAAAATGAAGAGCACTAAGAATGAAACATTAAAGAAGATTTTCATGGAGCTTTGAAAAAACCATCATGAAAATTTGAGTAAAAAGAGTAAATAAAGCACATATTCTGCACTGTCTGAACCTATAAGGAAATGGAACATCAGGTAACTATGTCGAGTTAGACAAGTGTCTTATGCTGTATAGTGGTGCTACATAGCTTGCTTGGCAGATGCGGTGAACGTTGATATAGCAGGAGAGAGAATGCGTCTGGTACACTAAAGTGCTGGCATCACATATTAAATTAGTGGCAGAATCATAGTACTGAGATGGTAATTTTAGTATAAATTAGAATACCAGTATCACTGAAAGGCTGGAATAAAGTTGTGCTGAAATAATTTGAGTACCCCCCTGTAAGTAATCTACATGCCAAAAAATACTCCTGCTTTGTCAGTACTCAGTGCTGTATGAGATTCCACAATCTCAACAAATTCTATAAGGAAGCAGTGCTCAAGTAGGCGGTACAGTTTGAGCATAAGTATTCCATTTGTAGGTAATCACACAGATTACGAAACTTACTGACAACCAAGCTATCTCCCTCTTCATGTAATTCCTTAGTACAAGCTGCCACTTAAGAGCAATAGTTCTGTTTCTCTCAGCTGTCGGTCATCAGTCAGTATTCTTCCTCTGTGTCAACCATCAGACATCAGTCGACAGAGCTGCATGTTTGGACATCGGCCTGTGAACATCACCATCACCGGATATCAGCCACCATCCCAGAACTCCCCAGGTCCCGTAAAAACATCCATCTCATTGCCCTGTGGGATATTAGTCTCACCAGATTTTCTCATCATTGTTTGAGACATAGTTTCTTCATCAAATATCCCTTCTCATCATCACACGTCCCTCTCTTAGCCACACATCTTCTCTCATCGTCACATATCCTCCTTTCGTCGCATGTCCCCTCTCATCGTCATAACGCCTCTTTTGTCACATGTCCTTTCGTGTCACATGTCCCCTCTCATCGTCACATGTTTCCTCTCATCGTAACACTCCTCTTCTTTCGTCACACGTCCTTCTCATAATGGGTCAGTGGTCAGGGTCATAGGGTAAGATCAGCTTTAGCATTCTTGATCTGATTTGAACCATATATGGTGGATGAGTTTGGGGTCTGGTAATGATGAAGTAATTCCATAGTTAGAACAATCGGCCAAAGGTCAGGGGTACAGGGGAGCATTAGAAATACGACCTTAAGTCACCCCCATACAATCATAGTGCACCTTTTATGTCCGAACACGCTGGTCATCAATTTCGAAACATGGTAACAAATCATGCCATAAACAGTAGATCAGAAGCAGGGGAGGTGTTTCTGTTAATCACGTTTACTCGATTATTTTCCATTATCTTTTATAACCTTACTCCACAATCACAGCTGCCCACTGATTGTATGGACGGGCTTTTAGACCGACTGTACGGCTCGGTGTTACACTTTCTGTGTTCCGCTTGTCAGCATTTCCATTCATCATTAGGCAAAGGTTAGGTGAAAGTACTGTTTCATATCATTCATCAGATCTTCTCTGTAGGTAAACGTTCGTACCGCAGATATCTTCACCTTAAAGAGAAGAATCTATTTATTTATTTTTTTTCGGCAGGATTAATAAAATACTTGTACATCAGTCGTCTGCATGCTGAAGGGGCTAATGGAGCAGTGTACCAGCACTGAGCCATTCGCCATAATATGGAGGCCGGGAGAAAATTCCAGTTCATTTACCATGGCAACAAAACTTTGGCCGTTTGCACAGCCCTCAGTAAGGCACAGGAACGACTATCGTTAATGAAACACGATTTTGATCGCATTATGCGTAATCCACGTACAAAAATGCTGACGTCGACCTCAGTTGTTTTGACTGAAAAATAAAGAGGACTCATACGGGTCGGGAAGCTCGACTAGGGCGAGAAAAGCTGAACGGAAATTAATTATGGCACATGAGAGGTCGCTTTCCGATGCGCTAATTGAACCCCGGTTCAGTTATTAGGTATTAGCCGAGGTCATGCAGAAATAGCCAGAATTTAATCAGATGCCCGAAACTCCAGTGGGGAAGCGTGTTTTTCAGGTGAATTCATGCTACCGCCTCTTAGCGCACCCTGGCCAGAATTAGTCTCAGTGTCAGCCTGAAGTCATAATTGAGAAATATGGGGAAGAAATGGAGCTGTGATGTAGTGGGATAAGGGAAGATGAAAGGAGGTGGAGAGAGAGAGAGAGAGAGAGAGAGAGAGAGAGAGAGAGAGAGAGAGAGAGAGAGAGAGAGAGAGAGGAAAAATAATAACTGGAATGTGAAATACTTGGAATAGGATAAATGGAAAGAAGTGAGTCAAAGGAGGGGATGATGAGCAGCAGAGGTGCGTGGCGAAATTGGAGATCTTTAAAGAGAGCAGCGTTGAGACTGAAAATGTGGATATCAATGTGTGTGGGGGGAGGGGGGGTAAGAGGGGTATAGAATGAACGGTTCGTGTTGACACTAACTGGGTTCTGGTGTAGGAGTGTAATTCCAAATCTCTCTTCCTCATCTCCACACACTCCTTCACCTCTCACTTTCCTTATTCTCAACCCCTCTTATCTCTCTTATATCCTTCTGTCACTCCTTTATCCTTTGTTTCACTTCTCACTCGGGTCTCCCTTACCCCTCACTCGTACACATTCTCTCTCTCTCTCTCTCCCTCTCTCTCTCTCTCTCTCTCTCTCTCTCTCTCTCTCTCAGTCACCTCTTCCACACCCCCTGTTTTCCCTGTTTCTATCTTCCCTTAAGTCTCTGGTCTCACATCCCCTCCCCCTTCGTACTTCTCATTACTTAGGCAATCTCTGTCTTGTCACTCTCCGTCCATCGTCTCTTATCTCGTATCCGTTTTCTCTCTTCCTTTCTTGTAACTATCTTCTATCACCTATCATTTTCTCCTCCACTCCTCCCTCTCATCCTCACATATCGTATTTCTCGTCTTCTCTCTCGTATTTACTTCACTTATCATTCCCTCTTATTCCTTCATGTATTTCCCTTACGTTCTTTTCTCTCATTTTCTTTTTCACTCTTGTTTCTCTTATATCTTTCATCTCTCCCTCACTTTTTTCATCCTTGGCCTTCATCTTTCCCTCACTTTTTTCATCCTTGGCCTTCATCTCTCCCTCACTTTTCTCATCCTTGGCCTTCATCTCTCCCTCACTTTTCTCATCCTTGGCCTTCATCTCTCCCTCACCTCACATACTCTCCTATACTTCCATCTCTCTGCCACCTTGTATCCCATTCTTCTCCCCATTCCTGTAACTTAGACCATTAACTTAAGTAATTATTTTTTCTCATGCAGAATATCTCAGGGCATTATACCCGCTGTTATTGGAATTTCTCTCTTTCTCGCTCTCTCTCTCTCTCTCTCTCTCTCTCTCTCTCTCTCTCTCTCTCTCTCTCTGTCAACTAAAGTCGCAAAAAATAAAACACAGGAATAGCCTGAGGGGAAAGAGAAGGAAATTGAACAGAGAGAGAGAGAGAGAGAGAGAGAGAGAAAGAAAGAGAGAGAATTTATGTCTCCCCAAGAACTGGTGGTTAACTCGGGCTCCTGTGACTCACACAGCTGGAAAAAAAATCTTTGGCGTTGGCTAGAATTGAATACAGGAGTGTTTGTGACCATGAAGGGTTAATGGTGACACTATTAGCTTTCTTAAGCTTTAAATCATTCTCAGCAACATAAAATTGTCTGTCTTGAGCTATAGGAAAATGTTTGTGTTAGTTGCTACCATGAGAGGATTCCGTAGGAAAAGATGCCTTGGTGATATTCCTGTCTTCCTTTCCATGTTTTCATCCTCTTTCCCTTATGTTAACTTCCGTTTTCTTAATCTTTTTTTTTTCATTTTCATTTGTTTTCTTAATATTATTTCTCTTTTCTTCATCTTCATATTTAACAGCTTATTTCCCATTTCTTATTCTCCTTCCCCGCTTCTTACTCTCATCTACCTTTTCTCATTCTCTTCTTCCTTTATTTCTTCTAACCTTCGGGTTTCTTAATCTCATATCCATTTTCTTATTTTGATCTCCACTTTTTAAAATTATTCACCTTTTTTCCTTTCCCTTTCTTTGTCTTAATCTCCCATACCTTTTTAATCTCATTTTCCTAACCCTCACCACTCCAATATTCCCTTTTCTAACATAGACTCCTGTTATTTTTATCCTCTTATCCTTACAACCCCCCACCCCCCGCAACACATGTTTCTCAGTAAAATAACCTGCTTTTACTGTCGCCTTCCCAGCCTTGAAACTTCGACCACCCGCTGTCCAACTGCAAGTCCCTTTCTCTAATCCCTATTCTGTAGCCTATTGTGAGTTATTGATCCCTCGTTTCATCCACCTCTGTCCATTGTCTGTCGGGTATAAACATTGTAGTATTCGTCAACACAGTGGGGCGATTATACCTGAGCCATCATACTGCATTTTGCCTGTAGCTTGAAAGATGATCATTGTTTTAATATTTTACAGTGTTCCTGTTATCTTCTTGGACATTACTGAGGCCGGGTTTAGTTCTTAATGGGAGAGGCAAACTTCTTGGTGGATATTTTTTTGATATGTTAGTATCTTCAACTCTCCCCACCTGAAGGTGGGAAAAAGAGACGGGATGACGATGATAATGACAGTATCTCCATTGTCTTTGGTCCGGATTAAATAAGCTACCAGTCCGTGCAACCCCATCTCGCATAAATACAACATACCGACCGTACCATACCATCACCACACCAGTGTTTCACAACTTTTTTCACTTTATTCACCGCATTGGGAACAGTGAAAGATTCCATAAATCCATTTTTAGCTTTGGCGATGAATGAATTGGTTTTGTTAAGCATATGACTTACATTGTAAGTGATAATAATTAACACTGGTGTAACTTACATAAGTAATGATAAGGATGGTGGTCAACAACTTTTTCGCACAGTCGCATGTCATGGATAAAGTTTACACATAATCGTGTTAGGTCGGGAAGACCCAAGTTCACAAATCTGACTGCTCTGTGTAAAACGTGGTTTTACCACAGGAATTAGTCAGTGATGCTGGTCATGTTGTTATCACTTTACCTGTCAAGTTGCAATGAATTCATTAAGCTCTTTATTTTGAACTTTCTCATTTCTGTAAAATGTTTTACCTTTCAAGTCAGAAATTACTGAAATCTAAATTAGGAACCACAACACTAGGCGAAGTAATGAGTCACCTGTATAGGAGTTGAATCTGCTCTGTTTACGACATAAATAGCCATTACATTATTTTATGCAGGAGATAAAGAATTTGGCAGCATTTTAGTTTTATCATCAAGGGCAGTTGATTCATGAAGTAGTAGAAGAACTTCAAAGTTTTACGATTAACATTGGCCAAGTTTTTGATGCTCTCAGATTAAGAGCATCATGTCACTGATCTGTGCTTTTTTTTTTTTTTTTTTTTTTTTTGGTGGGGGGAAGGTTTACCCTGTTTGTATATTCTGTGTACGGAGATTTGGAACGATGAAATACTCCACTGCTTTGGTGATTTCGGTAACCGTATATTATATTCTTAGGTTATTCTTTTCAGTGATTTACTTTGCCATTTATCTGAATTTTTTGCTGCTCATAATTGTCAGACGCAATGAAGCTTATGAGAAAAATATGTCAGGTCTAATGTCATCGAACGTAGGGGTCATGATGTGTGCCTGTACGTGGCCAAAATGGCGCCAGTGTAATGTGAGTCTGGTGAATGGCATAAATTATTCCATGTCTGTGGCGGGTCTTGAAAACTGGCATTTAATTAATTATGCAAAGGAAGATGCCACTGCATAAATAAACAAACACGCCTCGCCCTCCAACCTAACATTAAATCTATGTCAGCCATACCCAGGGGACATTTTGCCTACCCCTGCCCCATTTAGATCCGTGTTTTATTAGCGAACATTTTTAATCATGAAATGGTAATTGGATTTTTGTGTCGGACTGGCGGTACCTGACCATCGATAGCAGTTTTTACCCTACGAAAGTAAGGACGCTGGGATGTTAATTTTCTCCTAGATATCCATTATATAATGTTGTTGGGACTGTATTACTACTTAGTAATTGACCACCACCTGCGAAGTTGGTAAGTAACGTTTTGGGTCACTTTACAGTTTGTCTGCCTCTCAGTAGGTCCGTCTTGGTGTGTCTGTTTTTTTTTTTTTTTTTTCCGAGCCTCAACTTTTGATTGCCCTTTTTCTTTTTAACTCATTTTTATAGGATGGAAACTGTTACTTCCATAGAGATCAGTGAAACACAATTTTGAGCAGAACGCCTATGCAAAGCAACAACCATTCTATCTCAGTAACAGAGGAAAATTTTGTATTACTCAGCAAAGCCCCCCCCACACACACACACACTAAGGCTGGTCGGCATTCTTTGCTCCAACTCACATATCGACATCCGGTTCGAATATGAAGGCTGTGGATGAGAGATCATAGTCTCTTGAATGAAAAAGGACTCTTCCCCCAAGCAGGCAGTTTTACACGTATCTGGCTGTTAGTCATCAGTTCCTCCTAAATTGCTGAACTGGATTAATAAAAATGAATCCTAACATGCAGGTGTTGTTGGTCAGTGTGAGTGTAAATGAGCCATAGATTTATGATGTTTACCTTTACTTGTCCATGTGTCTGTCATCAAACTCCTTCTAAGCGATTGGGTGAGAAAGTAATAAGTTTTATCTTGCACGTAAACCTGAGCAATGTGAGTATTCTTTGTAAAATAAAAACCACCATCAAGCCACAGTATGTCCCCGGCGATCCCTTACAACCCATCATAGATGACCCACTATATATTTAGTGAGTTATTCTTCCATACTTGCTATTAAGTTTATAGTAAGTTTCTAGTCGCCTTATAATATACTGGAAATAACTTTTCTTGATATTGCTAAATGAATTCCGATACTGTATCATATCGGAATTTTATGAAAGTTGAAGTTTTCAGTTAAGTTTAACGTTGTGTGTATGTGTGAGTGTGTGTTTTGTGAGAAGCTGCCTGTCAGCGGTAGTATCACTATTATCATAAGTATCATTGTTAGTATATATATATATATATATATATATATATATATATATATATATATATATATATATATATATTAGGAGAGTGAAGGTAACTTTTTCTGTTATTAATTATTCTGTTTTTCATTTTTCAGGTATGTTACGTTTTTCTCGTGCCGCTCTATCAAAGATGTATCGTAAGTATAAAACACACCTAATGTAAACTGACTGAAAGGCCTCCAGGGTTGTGTTGGAATGAAAATGTAGTAATAATTATCATCCATACGCTACTGATCCATGGGATGGGAAGGATCCATCAGTTTCAGGGGGAAAGCACAAAAGTAGAACAGTCAGATCATTCAGTGAAATGTGCCACGTTTCTGTTTAGTTACGATTCAGTCCGTCGATGGTCTTGGTTCCCCAGACAAGCAAAGTGATCCACACAAAAATGTGTATTGTTATGCTTCTGGAATAAAAAGACGTCTGTTTTATACCGAGTTAAAGGAGGGGTGTAATCCGTTATGTGCATCTCTATACAGAGGGGAATGGGAACAGTAGAGGGAGAAGTGAGGATGAGACGAAAGGAGCAAGAAGAGATGACTGAAGGAGGATGGGAAGGAGAAAAGCAAGGAGGAGGAGAGGTGTGGAGCAGGAAGGAAGGCGAGGGGGATGGAAGGGATAAGCGAATGAGGTGAGGGAGGGGGAAAAATTGTGTGAAAGTAGAAATCAAGAGGGGAAATGGAGGAGAGGCTATGAAAGGGAATGATACTGAATCGGAGAAGAGTAATAAGTGAAAATTTGACAGGTGACAGGAGGCCGACGGAAATGAGGATGGGAAGGAAAGACAGAAAAAAGAGATGGAAATGCGATGTCAAGCAGGAGAATAGGAGCACGAAGAGATGGGTGAACGGAAGGCGGTATGGAAAGAAAGGAGAGAAAGGGAAGGATGGATGAAAGACGTAATGGAAATTAAGGCCAGAAATGGAAGATAGAATGAGAGAGAGAGAGAGAGAGAGAGAGAGAGAGAGAGAGAGAGAGAGAGAGAGAGAGAGAGAGAGAGAGAGAGAGAGAGAGAGAGAGAGAGAGAGAAGAAGAAGAAGAAGAAGAATGGATGGATGTGGAGTGGGAGATGAAGCGAAAGCAGAGAATAAGAGGGGGATGGAAGGGAAGGTTAGAAGATAAAATGAGAGACGTAGTAGAGATGGGATGCAAAGTGTCGTAAAAGATGGGGAAGAGGAGAGACTAGAACAGGTAATGATGTGGAAGAGGAAAACAGGAGGAAAAAAGAAAGATTTAGAAAGTAGGATGGGAATGAAAAAGGAAAATAGAAATGATATTCTTCCTGTATGTTTTTTATTTTGTTCTATCTCTATATCTTTTTGTCTGTTGCCTGATGCTTTATCATGTTAGGGGTTGAAATAGGCGAGTGACACGTATCAAACCACCCTAGCATGTATACTTTCACTTCACCTCATCTGGTTCACCTCACTTCACCTCATCAAACCTTTCCTCGCCTGGCTTACCTCACCCCACCTCACTTCGCCTCATCAAATCTCTCCTCGCCTGGCTCACCTCGCCTCACCTCACCGTACATCTTGTCTCACGTCACCTCTTGGCGCATTCCACTTCTTGGCTCTTTCCACCTCTTGTCTTGCTTCACCTCTTTGTCACACGTTTCTTCTTGTCTCTTGTTACGCCTTGTTTCACCTCATCTCTTGTCGGGCGTCACCTCTTGTGTCTTTTTACTTCTTGTTTCATTTGCACTTGAGTCATCCCACCTCTTAGTGTACTCCACCTTTTTGCATAGTCCACCTTGTAGCTTACTTCATCTCTTTGCTTACTTTACCTCTTAGCTTACTCCACCTCTTTACTTACTGTACAACCTCTTTACTTACTTCACCTCTGTGCTTACTCCACCTTTGTATTTACCTCGCCTCTTGGTTCACTTTTCCTCTTGGATCCAATGTTATTACTGTCCCTGCTCAGCAACGACATATCAACCTCACTCATATACTTCAGGCGTACTCCAGTTCTTCGTTCACTCGGACTCAAATGAAAAGTATTATTTGTGTCTTCTGTCTAACCACCCGTTGTGTGACGCTACACACCTATCCAGCATCCACCAGCACAGTCCATCAGAGCACGCTGTTCACTGCACTTGGCTATTTATACAATAGGGATGGCCGCTTTTGATAATCATTCGTATTTCAGATCGTAGATCGACAAGAATTTGAGCGTTGTCAGTTATTCCTGATGTCACATGCTTCCATATTATTCTATTGATTGGCTCATCCTTTACCCTTATAAGTAATCCTTCCACAACCCATACCTGCTGCCTCTCCAAAACGTCACACAAATGCACACACAGATATTAATTCCTACAAAAAAAAAAAAAAAATCATCTACACTCACATCACTGTTTGGTCCTTAAGCACGTACTGCCAGCCACTTCTCATTGTTTTCATCCTAACCCATATCAACAAATATTCAACTATTAACAGTCTTGCATATAGTCCCGTACTTCTGTGGTCAGGATTGCAGCCCCTTTATATTGATCTTATCTTTTTATTTACTCCAGACTTCGTCCCACTCTCATCCCTAACATCATCTTTCCCTTTCCTTACAGTTCGTTACACTTAAAAGCCATTACATCTGGTTCTCTCTCGTAAAACACCTCGCCTGTCTCGCACTTCCGTCTGTCTGTCTGTATCAAGACATCCATATGCATTCAATGTCCGTTCATAAAACACCTTAATCCATCCCACACTTCTTGCCATCATCAAGCTACATCCACGCATATTACAATCATACCAGTCAGAGTCTAGCAGATATCCTCCTCCGGCTCACTCTTCCGCAAAACAAAAGAGGAGAGAGTTCGGGCCCCCGCTTCCACCACTTTAATGCTGTTACTTAGTACAATAGTCTTCTCAAATCCGAGGCTTCTGCTCTTCCCCCACTTTCACTTACAGCAGCAAGCAAATCAGATTTATTTTTTCTAGGGAGGACGAGAAAATGAGTGAGTGCAAATAATTCCCAAACTCCATGCTCTTCCTGCAGAAAGAGCTGTGAGGCACTGGGGAAAAATATCATCGTAAAGTAATTTTCCAGTCTCAGCTACGACGTTTGATGCCGGCAAACAGTATATCGGCGTGAAAGTTATCATCAGGTGGGAGCGATCAGACGGTGGCATCAGATAACAGCAGCACCTTCACTCCCTGCAGCAATGGGGGTGAGAGGGGCTCAGCGGTGGGTGAGGGTTGAGGTGGGGGTAAGGGTGGTGTGTAAGGATGAGGGTGGGACTGTGGTAAATTTGAGGGTGGGTGTAGGCGTTGTGGGAGTTTGGCCGTGAGGATGAAGTGGGAGTTCAGAGTTTCCATGTTAATTCTAGTTGCATATTGACATTTGCAATATATCTGTTATTTACATTCTCTGCAAGGATAGGGGAATATTGACTGTAGCTGCATCTTTACATTTTACATTCTCTATCATTATATTATTTTCTCTTAATAAGCGATTTTTTTTTTTTTCTATTTTTACTTTGTCTAGCTGTGAAAATGTGGATAGGAATAAAAGTTTTTTTAAGGGTAAGGGTGACGTATGAGGTTAAGGGTAAGGATGAGGTTAATGGTAATGGTAAGGGTGAGGTGTGAGGCTAAGGGTAAGGGTTGAGGTGTGAGGTTAATGTGAGGTGTGAGGTTAATGGAAAGGGTAAGGGTGAGGGTGAGGTGTGAGGTTATTGGTATGAGTGAGGGAGATGTGTGAAGTCAAGGGTAAGGGGCAGGTGTGAGGTTATTGGTATGAGTGTGGCTGAGGTGTGAAGTCAAGGTAAGGGTGAGGTGTGAGGTTAATAGTAAAGGTAAGGGTGAGGTGTGAGGTTCATGGTAAGGGTGAGAGTGAGGTGTGAGGTCAATGGCAAAAGTTAGGATGAGGTGTGAGGTTAGTGATAAGAGTGAAGGTAATGTGTGAGGTTAATGGTTAGGGAGATAGTATACAGTATGTGGCTGTAATTGCAGTTGTACACGTCACTTAAATACTCACTTTATTATTTGCTGTGGCTTACTGGTGTTACTGTCGTTTTCACTTAGAGTTTCGATGAAGATATTCACATACACGTACAGTACACATCACACATACTCTTCAGAAATGATGGTGCATTTTTTTCCCTTTCATTGAGATATGTGCTTGAACTAGGTCTCTAACGGAGGTTTACGTTCGCATGCACATACGCATTATATAGTTATTAAAAAATTTTACTGAACCAAATCCTTAATTGACTTACATATACATATACACAAAATCTGTTCTCAAAGAATCATCACAGCTCTCGGATATTACTGGGTTTTCACTGAGAGAATGACTTGTATGTCCGTAACCCACTGCACGTGATGCTGGGGCTTCACTCAGTTTGACAGAAGATTTTAGGGAAAATTTATTTAACTTCCTCAAGTCATAGGGTCTCTGCTAAGCTGAAACAATTGTATGTGGCGATGTCCATAATAATGTAAGACAGACGTCGTGTGCCTGAACTGGTTAATGGGGTTTAGTCCTTTCAGCTGTGGTGTCTCCTGAGATGGATAACATCGTCTGGTGTTAGACAAAATAAAATAGGGAAGACGTTCTCTTGGAAAACGGCTTGAATCCATTTAGCGCAGCGCAGCACACATACTAGAATATATTATGTGAAAGTGTACACTGGATGTTATATATGCTGTGACTGGAGCTCATGAAATCCACTGCTCTTCCGCTGCCGACTGACGAAAAAAAGTCATATCATGTGTTTGGAGCATCTAGAAATATCATAATGCATAATTAAACGCAAAAGCAATCACGGCAACAGAGATGAAAGGAATCCGGAAATTATGTCAGCTTCATAGTGAGTGACGGGGAAAGGTCAGCGAGTTGTGGCCTTGGTAAAGTTACGTGATTCCCCCGTGACATTCAAAGGAGGGTCGTAGATAACTGTGTTCCCTGACTGGCAGGTTCATACATCAGATATTATCATCGTGTTGGGTCGAAGAGATCACAGAAAAGAGTAAATAGTAAATAGATAAAGAAACAAATAGCAACTGTCAGTCCAATATTGTTACAACTCATAACTTTTAACCTCTGTGCTTTATATGATTTTTTTTTTCTCATCAGAATTAACGACAGTACAATAGTGACGATAAACCGCGATGTGAAAGGGTTGTAAAAATAGCCTTTAACCCTTTGTTAGGTTAGGGATTCTTTCACCAGAATAAAGATGGTGATGGTTGATTAAATACAAACGTGGCAGCTGAAGGGGGGAGGAATTGAGGAAAGCCCTTACATCTGTTTTACACACACACACACACACACACACACACACACACACACACACACACACACACACACACACACACACACACACACACACACACACACACACACACACACACACACACATACAAACACACACACACACACACACACACACACACACACACACACACACACACACACACACACACACACACACACACACACACACACACACACACACACACACACACACCACCTGCCTCAACCTCACCCATCATCGTATACAGACAGAGGAGGAATATTTCAGCACTTGGACATGGAACACACACAAGGGCGTATGAAAGAGACTACTATGTATTGAACCTCTGAACTGGCCAATATTTACCTAACGAAGGAGGAGCCAAAGAAAGGAGCCTATGTTCACGCGTGCCAGGAGCAGATTTCTTCATTATCGTCATCTGCATAATCACCACCACCACCACCACCATCACCACCACCGTCGTCGTCGCCGCCGCCGCCGCCTCTATCAAATCTAAGAGAAAACCTCTCGTCCTATAATTGATTAGAAGCTGTCTTCATTAACCCCATCAATCCAGTGACGTATTTAAAATCCCTACTTGCTGTCCGCGGACGAATTTATTAAGATCATGGGAGAGTTTTGACCTGTAGGGGTGTAGATATATATTTTTATTCCTTCACTGCGAGAGGTTTTCCAAAAGCTGAGCGAAATATAGTGCTGTAGCGAGAATTAAATAGGCTATGAAATGCTTCATTAAAGTGAAGGATTACCTTTAAAAGTGCAATGGTTTCGTGTTCTTGCTGCATCCAAACGATTTTATTTACCCAAAAAGAGCCACCGACACCTGTAGGGAATCGGTTATGATGCTTGTCTGCCCTACTTTGTTTCGTCACCTTCAGCACCTCCATCATTCTCCGCAACCCACCCTCCATAATCTCCTCTTCTTCCCTTACCTCTTCTCTCTTCCTTGTTACCTGTTCCTTTTTTCCTCTTGTTCCCTACCCCTCACACGACCTCCCTTGCTGTTCCATCCCTCCTGTCCCCTCCCATTCATTCCCATTCTCTGCGTCTCTTTCGCTCCCTTTCCTCCCCTAATTCATCTCTAATCCGGTCAACCTTCTTATTCTTCTCTTTGTCTCTTTCCTCACCTTTCCTTTGTTTCATTCTGTTCTTTCTCCTCCCATCCCTTTCCCTCCCGTACTCTCTTCTTTAAAATTTGTAATTGCTTTGATAATTCATTAACTACCTGTTTGTCGGTTTGTCGGAGGTATAGGACACGCATTTTTTACTTGATGAATCATAGTTTCCTTTACTGGTACCAATTGCTCATCATTCTTTCCGCATCTGTGTGTGTGTGTGTGTGTGTGTGTGTGTGTGTGTGTGTGTGTGTGTAAATACAACACACACCACCACCACACTCTTCCACCACAACATTCCATTATACTCCACCTACAGTACACTCATGCATTTTTCCTTGCGGTGTTTTGTGCAGCTCAGACAACGGCTGGCGTCGCACCTAACACCTGGCCTCCACCGGCTTCACCGGCACTGGATTTACAGAAACACATTACCTTTTTTTCATTCTCTTGTTACCTCCAGACGATTTTTGTAGGAGCAAGCTAATATTTTAGGAGGCATTGCAAAATTTTTATTTAACTAATGTATCGTGAGGCAGTACTTTGATTCGCCAGTGTATGGTAATAATAATAATAATAATAATAATAATAATAATAATAATGAAGATGATGATGATGATAATGATGATGATGATGATGATGATAAAATAATATTAATTATAACAAAAATAAAAATAATAACGACAGTGATGATGATAATGATGATGATGATAACAACGTTAGTTTTAGGTGCTAAGTGGGATGACCCAGAATTAGGAGCAGAAAAACAAGAAAGACAAACGTTGAGACACCGCAAAACTCGTTCTTCCTCAATAAAGTACTGTAGAATAGAAGGAAGCTGGAATGAAAATCTGTTCATTTTGAGTTACAATTGACACACAGCATTCAAAAGATGACTTAGCAAAAACGGTACCAGCAGAGAGGCCACGTGTGCCTTTGTGATACTGTACTCGCACCAGGTAAAGGCCTGTTTGTTTTAGTTTGCTGGCGTGTCGGCGAGGTGGAGGGGTGGCGGTGTACTGTCAACAGAAATGTAGGGACACTCCCGCTGTGTCCTACATTTTGAAGGACAGGACGAAGAGCTCTGAAATAATTACTGCACTGTAAATCCAAGTTAATATCTGAATAGTGTATACTGTATTGTATTGTATTAAACGAATACATACAAGTTAGGAGACATCTTTAGTTGTAAAGAGGTTAATAAACTATAAGTAAACCATTGGTTATAAAATTGTCTCTGGACTAGGGGTAGCAGATAATGGGATGGAAATGCCATCGTGGTGGAGGGGTTAAAAACTATAAAAACTTCGACGGCGGACAACTTATTTATTTTACTCTGGTTAACACCGGACAGTTTTATTCGCCACAGGAGCGCCTCCCGTCATCATTGGGCGGTTCTTAACATTTGATTTGCTTAGAATTACAACAGAGTTGGGTCATTAAGCCTGTGCGCACCAGTCCTCCTGACATGGGTTCAGTGCCAAGCCGAGGTTCTGTAGATGATACAGACTGTGGGTGACAACACAGCCACAACAACACAGTGTTCACTTGCACCTCTCACCCGACTCTCAAAAGCCTTCCAAACTTATCGCCGTGCGTTAAGCACTGGGTGAGGGCGGGGACATAAAATGGTGTTCCTGGGCACTACAGATCAGTTGCTCTTCAGGACCGTGAAGCATGACTTGAACATGTCTAGTGAAGCTGCTGGTCAATGCCAGGCGAGTGTAAGCCGGTCACTACAGTACACATCTCCTGTACGATGGGTCACAAAAGTATCGGTGCCCAAAATGCATTAAACATTTGGGACCACAGAACGAAGGTCACTGAAATATTAGTGTCCGACCTACCACACGTTGGTAGCCCTGATGTCGGGAGGTGTATTATATCGCCAACTAGCAATATCCTCTTGTGAACATGTGGCAAATGTTATGTTTATATAAACAGACTTTGTTCATATACAATGAGACGTTGGTAAACATCAGCAGTTGTTCGAGTATTTCCGGTAGGCATCGGACTCCCTGTGCACTGCTACTTTTGTGACCCATAGTACACACACACACACACACACACACACACACACACACACACACACACACACACACACACACACCAGTGATTTAGTACATACTTATTTACAATTGAACAACACAGCAAAATATTCGGTGAATTATCATCCACGTCCAATGGTTCTTGAAACGTATAGGGATTGGGGATACTTCTCTTAACACCTTCAGCACAATGACGTGTCCGTCATGTAATATTTCAGCCTTCAGACGGTATATTCAGTTTAGAGGAAAGTTTTCGAACGAGTGAAGTTACATACAGCCTTCTTTTACCCCCTTGCTACTAAGTTGCTCTTTCAAGCTGATTATAATTGTATGGCAGCAATAAGAATAAAACTAAAATGACGTCCTCAGGTTGAAGGGGTTGACTTGGTGCAGAGGAGTGTGGGTGTATCGTGTTAGCACAGTGTTGGCTTAGGATGATGGTGTTATCAGTGTGTGTTACTGTGTTGGCACAGTAGTGAGGCGCTGATGCCATACTGATCACGTAAAGTCCGCTCGTATCAGGATACCATCTTCCCATTATCGGCCAGTCTTGTTCCATGTCTGTCTGTTGAGGTATCTATCCGTCTGTCTACCTGTCCATCTGCTCTATATATTTCTATCTATCTTGCTAGCTTTTTATAGGCATGTGAATCATGTCCGGGTGTTTTTCTGTTTCTGTATACAAGTATACCACTTACACTGCCACACCTGTCCTCCTCCTCCTCCTCCTCCTCCTCCTCCTCCTCCTCCCGTCATTGCCACATCTGTTTCCTCGTCTTCCTCCCACCCACCATTACCACACCTGTCTTCCGTCCATGCTTCATTGCCTTTCTTTCTGTGCCCCACTAACTATCCATGCTTCACTCTTCCTCTGGTCATGCTCCACTGTCTCTGTTTATGCTGCACTCACTGCCCATAATCCATTCCTCGTTTATCCACACTCCTCTTTCAGTGTTCATGATCCACTGTCCTTAGCCCTGCTTTTCTATCTCTGTCCATGCCCCACTATCTCTGTCCATGCCCTACTGTCTCTGTCCATGGTTCTTTACCGTTGTCCATGCTCCACTGTCACTCTTAATGCTCCACTGTCTCATTCCATGTCAAATTGTCCTAATTTTCGCCCCACTGTCTCTGTTCATACTCCACAGTCTTTGTCCATGTTTCACTGTCCTTATCCATGCACCACTGTGTCTATCCATGCCCCACTGTCTGTCTGTACTATACTGTCTCAGTCTGTGCTCCACTGTCTCTATCTCTACTGTTGTCTTTATCCATGCTACACTGTCTCTGTCTACTCTACTATCGTTAGCCATGCTTCGCTATCTGTATCCGTGCTCCACTGTCTCTGTCTATATTCTATTGTCTCTATCCATGCTGCTCTGTCTTTTTCTATACTCCACACACTCTAACCATGCTCCAGTGTCTGTCTGTACTCTGCTGTCTCTAACCATGCTCCTCTGTCTCAGTCTGTTCTCTACTATCTCTGTCCATGCTCCACTGTCTCTGTCTGTACTCTGCTATCTCTATACATGCTCCACTGTCTGTCTGTACTCTGCTATCTCTGTCCGTGCTCCACTGTCTCAGTCTGTTCTCTACTATCTCTATACATGCTCCACTGTCTGTCTGTACTCTGCTATCTCTGTCCGTGCTCCACTGTCTCAGTTTGTACGTCTGTCTGTACTCCCCTATCTCTATCCATGCTCCACTGTCTCTGTCTGTACTCTGCTATATATATACATGTCCACTGCATTTCTTACGTGGCATGTTTCTATTTTTGACCTTATATAGGTAGAGTCCAGTGAGCACTGTGATACACCGTGAAGGCCAGAAGTAACATTGCAGTTTGTGGCTGCGGGGATGCTGGTGGTATTGCTGGTGTGGTGGGTTAGGGTAGTATACGGAGGAGTTAAGGTGAGGAGAGATGACCGAGGAGTGAAGAAAAAGGAAAAGGAAAGGGGAAAGGAATATGCAGAAGGAAGAAAAAGGAAGAGGAGGACCTGGAAGAAAAAAAAAGGGAGGAGGAGTAGTGAACGAAGCAGGAAGAAGGACAGGATATGGAGGAGTAAGATGAGAAAAGGCTTGCATTTTTTTTTTTTTTTTCATATAAGACAGATGAGAGAGTTTTTTTTTTTTTTCCTAACGGGGTGGGTGGGTTGGAGCAGGTTATAAAATGTTTGGAGAAAAAGGACGACAATCGTGAAAAATAGAGGAAGAGCCCAGAAGCAGTAGATTACGCAGCCACCAAGCATCCCGAGGAAGCAGTGTGGTTTGCGGATAGATGGGTGCTGGAGTTATTGCTGGCATTTTAGGGTGGATGGTTATGTTAGGTTACGTTAGGTACGGTTAAATTTTCCGGTACGCAGGTGCTCGTGTTTTTGCGGGAGTGTTTGGGGTAGGTATCAGGTACCCAGTATGATTATTTTAGGATGAGGCAGGTGACAGAGGACTTAGATAAAACGGAGGATAATTGTGAATAAACAGAACAGACAGCATTAATAAAGGGGGAGAAATTTTGGTCGTGATTATCATCATTATAATCATTTTCATCATGATTACCGTCAAAATTGAATGAGTTAGCATGTCACCGGAGATAATTTCCTTCGCTCTTTCTGTCGCTTACGAAATTTCCAGGATATATTCCTGTGCTGAGACGTTCCCTTAATAGTTCAGTCATCTCACCGTTTGTCTGGACCCGAAGGCCAGGCGTGATTTGGAAATGGTCACCAAATGGAGGAACGATAGCAAGCTGAAGCGAAATTTGACACTGGCACTTATTAATGTGTCTTTGCATCTCGAAATAAACTGATCGTGAATCCCTTGGCTTTATTACTTAACTCTTTTTATGGATAACTGTAGAAGTGCTTTGGTGTCATATTCTCAACGGAAAATGGTATGCCACTGTTAGAGGGAAAAAAAAAATGCAGCCACAGGTCCCCCAGAAACGAAGAAAATATGAGAAGAAAATAGTAATACTAGATTCACCATTGTCACCCAAAACGCAAAACCAGAGCCACAGTTGTCCGTAAATTTCCAGTGAAAAGAATTGGAAAGTCAGGAAACACAAAATTGTCGAGGGGGGCAAAAATATGCTGCAAGGAACTCTGTCTATCTATATTGCCAGACGCCTCAATCCCGTAAGGGGTGACCACAAACAAATCGCCTCCATGTCGTCCTGTCCAACCCCATTTCACTGCTCTGCTCCCAGCTCACACCCCCCTCTCTCATATACCTCTCTACTCCATCCCTCCATCTCATCCTCGGCCTCCCCCTTCCTCACACCCCCCTCCACGTTACTGGCATACACTCTCCTCGTTAGCCTTTCGCTCTCCATCCTCTCCACATGGTCAAACAACTTCAGTGTATTTCTCCAAACGTTTTCTATCACATCCATGTCCACACCACAATGCTCCTTCACTTCCTGATTTGTCAGTCTGTCTCTCCAAGTAACTCCACATGCTCCTCTCAAGTAACTCATTTTCACAACTCTCACTCTTGACTTGTGTCCTTCCAACAAGTCTAACCTTCTCTTCTATGCGTTAGGTTTGGTATCAAAATACTGACATGAAGCGACTTTCTTACTTCCATGCTCACTTCCGTGTTCCTTAGCACTGTTTTCAAAGAACCAGCAACCTCTCTTCCTTGGTGTACCCTTTCAAGCACTTCACCCTCTAAGCTTCCATCCTTACTCATCGCACTACCGAAGTATTTAAATGCACTCACATTTTCCATTTCCTCATCATCTAGCTTCACTATGCATTCAGTGACTTCATTTCTCTCAATGACCATAATTTTACTCTTCCCAGCATTCACCTTGAGATTCATTTTCTTACACACTCTCCCAAACTCATTCACCGAGACTGCAGTTCCCCTTCGTCTTCACTTAACAATAGAGTATCATCTGCAAACAACAGTATAGGAAGTTTCCAAACGCCGCCCTCTCTCATTTGGTCTGCTTCAACATCCACTGCCCTGCCTTGTATCTCTTTTATAACCCCATCCATGTACAGACTGAAGAACCCTGGAGACATGATACATCCCTGTTGTAATCCAACATTCAGATAGAAAAATTCACTTAGTTCACCATCCACATGCATTGCAGCCTTCGCACCCTCATGGCATTCAACAACTTCTTACTGTATTTACTTCATATATTCTTAAATTATCCCACATACCTTGTCTATCCGCTCTGTCATATGCTTTCTCCAAATCCTTGAATGCCGCATACAACTTTTTCTTCTTCTGTAGAAACTTTTCTACTAAAGATTTAAGGATGAATATCTAAACAACACAACGTCCTCCCTTCCTAAAACCTTCCTGTTCTTCTCCAGCTAATTCCTCTGTTATTTCCCTTAGTCAGTTAATATCCTACCATAATTTTTTTATTATACTAAGAAGACAAATACCCCTATGATTACCACACACTTCTTTTTCCCTTTTTCCTTTGTACAGGGGAATACTTATACCTTATTTCCAATCCTCAAGGACCCTACCTTCCTCCCAGGCCAATCTGCACATGTTCCATATCCATTCTGCTACTATCTCTCCCCCATGCTTCAGCATTTCACCATACACTCCATTAATTCCTGTGACTTTCCCCATTTGACTTTCTTCATTGCTTCCACTTCTTCCATCCTGCTGATCTGCTCCTTTCCTACCTCCCTCCCTCTCCCAGCCATTCCTCAGTCACTTATACTCGCATTAGTTTCATTCTCAATGTTTAACAGTTCCTTAAAGTGTTCTCTCCTTCTGCTCAGTTTTTCTCCCTTCTCCACTAGTAATCTACCATTTTTGTCTTTCACTCCCCTACTAACTTTTTTATCGCCCTATCTAACTCTCTTTACCTCCTTGAAGAACATTTTCTTACATTCCCTCCACTTTACACTTAAATTCCTTGCAAATTCGTCATCCACTTTCTTCCTACTCTCTCTTACTAGTCTTTTCATATTTCTCTTCCTCTCTACATATAACTCTCTATTCTGTCTCTCAGCTTCCTTCACACCCCTGTTTCCCATCCACACACTATATGCTTCCCTCTCTTGTGCCACAGTTTGTCTCACCTCTTCATTGCACCATGCTGTTTCTTGCACTCCCTTTCGTCTTCCTTTCACCCTACACACCACCCCACATGCTGCACAGATTTCTTCTTTGAGTATTTTGCACACTTCTTCCACCTCCTCCCCCCCCATCTGCTCCAAATCATATTTAACAGTCGCTGGCCAATAAGAAGAAGAAGAAGAAGTAGAAGAAGAAGTAGAAGAAGAAGAAGAAGAAGAAGATTTCTCTAGGTAACTGATAAGTGAAATGGCCCAGAAATGGGAACAGGATAGCAAATGAGGTAAAACAAAAGCTGAGGCCCAACAAAAACTTGTTTCTCCCTAATATAGTTTTCTCACAGTGTGTTACTGGTACCGTGCTGGCATAGTAGTGATTCGCTGATGCCATACTGATCACATGTAGGCTACTGGTATCAGCATAGCATCGTCCTATTTTCGGCTAGTCTTGTTCCATGCCTGTCTGCCTGCCGAGGTATCTATCTCACTGTTTCTGTGTAACTGTTTATCTGTACAGTGTAATTATATCTACCTTGCTAGCATTCTATAGACCTGTGTGTTACGTCTGGGTATTGGTCTGTTTCTTTGTCTGTACTTGTATATCCTCCTTCCTCTGCCACACCTGTCCTGCTCCTCCTCCTTCTTCATACATTCATTGTCATGCTTTTCTTTCTCCTCTTCTTCCCATCATTACCACACCTGTCTTCTACGCATGCTTCACTGTTTTTCTTTGCTCCACTGATTATGCATTCTTCACTTTCCCTCAGTCCATGCTCCCTTGTCTCTGTTTATGCTCCACTGTTTGTCCATCATTCATGTAATTGTACATCTTTATTATCACTGTCGTCATCATCGTCATCATCATCGCAGTAACTATTCACTACCATCAAAGTAAAATTAATTAGCGTAATATCATTGGATTTAATTTCTGTCCTCTATGATATTCCCAGGATAAATTTTGCTCCGGGACACGCCATTAATAGCTCAGCCAGCACACCGTTTGTCTGGAGCCAGGCGTGAACTGGAAATGATTGGTTTAGCCGGCTAAATCATTACTAAACAAAGAAATGACTGCAGGTTGAAGCGAAATTTGGCTGTTGCAGTTACCAGTGTGTCTGGGCGTCTCGAAAAAAATATAACTTGGATTTCTTAACTATAACGCTCTTGTATTTTAGTTTTTTTTTTCTTTTTTTATGGTCTTGTTTTGAAGTGCATTGGTTTCATATTCTTTACAGCAAATATTATGCCAATGATGCGGATAAAAGCACTGCGACAGGTCCCTTAGAGATAAAGCATACGAAGAAAACAATCATTCATCTGACATTACTACAAGAGTTCTAAAGACCATCTCCACAGATGCTGGTAAATTTCCAATGAAAAGATATTAAAAAGTTGACAAACACATATATATCTTTAGGGAATCTACACGAAATCTGCTAAAATTGCCTAAACTTAGTAACCGTAGGTAAAAATGTTCCTTTAAGGAATTAAATACAATAGGTAAGTCCTCGTTATGTGTTCCAGAATAACACAACAGTTTTCTTACAATCAGAACTGTAATTTGAGGGAAATTGGTAACAGTGTTTTATAAACAGCAACGGAACTGTGACAGGCAATCTGTTTTGTATTTATTGCGCTTTTTTGCAAAAAAGTTATGTAAAAAGGCATTATAAAAGGAAGTCTTGCTGGCTTTCTTTTTCTTCTTCTTCTTCTTTTTTTTTTTTTTTTTTTTTTTTTTTTTAGCTATGATACCACTTCCGACATACTGACATTTGTCATTTCCAGCGTGGATTGCCGCTCACCAAAAACAAGGACATAAAGCACACGCAGGAATACACAGTGTTTCTCTCAATTCTTTCATTTCCTTGACGTATTTTTTCTGTCTCCAGACGATTATCCATTTTGAAGCAAACGAGTTAGATATAACCTCCATTAACCCCTTCTCTGAGTGTGTCTATACCTCCTTAAAGTATTTTTATTTATTCATTCAGTAATTCCACATGTAACTCTCATTTCTCTTTCGTTCACATCAATATACTCATTGATTCCTATATTACGTAAACCATCCGTCCTGTCTATTCACGGAGCTGATCTGAAAAAGGGTAATGCTGCAGCCTGTATTTTTGTTTTTTGTCATTTTTTCTCTTTCATTTTACCCACCTGCGTATTATTCTTGTTTTCCCTCCCTCAGTACGCATCAAACATCCCTCATCTATAAGCCTCTTCCTCTGGGTTCCACAGTTTTATGTGCATACATCCACTTCCTCATAGGCACGTGGAGCATCGCTCCCTCTTTAAAGTATCCCAGACAGCGCGGTAGGAAAGAGACCTCCCCACTCCCCTTACTCTACCCCTGACTCCCTTCTCCTCACCCGCACCCTCTCTCACCACCCGCAACCCTTCCCCCCATCCCTTCTCCCGCACCCTATCCCCACCCCAACCTTGTCTCGCCTCCCCTCACCTTCATCTCGGCCTGTGTGCTAAAGCTGACCTTCTTGGCCGCTCTCCCTCCCTCCTCTCCCCACCCTCCCAGGCCACCCCAGCAGATTTATCTAAGTAGTGTGTGCATACCTCAGGGCTCCTCACGTGCCAACACTGGTATACCCAGATATGCTGACGGGTAGGTTGTAGGCATGGTTTTGACACTATAGTTCATTCACTTTAACTTGGACCAGATTTTCATTTTGCAGTTTATTTCTCGTAGCTCAGTGGCAGAAAAGGACAGTATATTACTATGGCTCTACATACTGTCTGCAGCACTCCTTCGTGACTGCCATCATGTTCTAATGCTGCTCTTCTTTTAGACTTAAGCATTCAAGATTTAGGGATGGCAATTTTAGGTCCAGGTAAAGTGAACAGAGTATACCTGGCGTTGTGAAGATGGTTGCATTGAACACCTGTACTGCAAGACTCATTCGTATTTTATTTGACGTTATTTGTGCTGCCTCCCAATAATTTTATTTAGTTTACGAGATGTGGTGATAGGAAAGTGGCATGCATGGAATAGTGAGACTGTCCGTCCTTGTGGGCACGTGTGTATATGGGAGGTGATCACATGTTTAGTGCCTACTTACAATTGGACGTGACTGCGATGAATATTGGTTAATCAAGCCTTAACTCTTCATAGTTCCTTATCCTTCAAACGCCTGTTGGTATCACAGGGGAGTAAAATCATCTACACACACACACACACACACACACACACACAGGTCTTGCAAATGGTAAGGGTTAGCAGATGATGCCAATCGTTTTCAGTATGCTGAGTTTATTGTTATTATGAATAGTTTCTTGCTACCAGCACAGTATTTTATTCAGCTATGTGAATCATTCGTTTCTTATGACTTACCAGTACAAGCGAATATATTTGCTTACGTTTGCATGCAAGTGTGTTGTCATTTGGGAAATGCCAACGCAGTTGCATGCAAATGTTGCTTCTGTAGTTTTTTCTTATTTCTTGAACTAATTAAGCTTTAAATAAACTTTTAAAACTTGAGCAGTTAGATAACAGCCTTCATTTAACCACTAACTTCTTAGGGCACTCTCCTTAGCTCAATAAAAATCATATATTAGCAGCAAGAAAAAATAATGTTGACTTGCTCTAACTGAAGTGGGTAATGTCCGCACAGCACCTGAATCTTTTTGTTTATATTTTTGTGCACGTTCGAGGATAAAAAAGTCGTGTATTATTTCCTTTCTTTACTTTCTCACTTCCCTTTGTTGGCAAATATTTCTTAACTGAGAGAGGCATAGTATTTATCTCTGCCCAAAGGTAGTTCTTTGATATGACGCATTAGGAGGAAAGTGACGGCCATGCTTTACTTGTAAGTGTGTAGTGAATGCAGTAGTCTAGTAATGTAATTTTTGACACTGACTGTACCTAAGCACTCACGGACATACATGAACGTGACCACTTACGTTTCCGCTTCGCCCCTCCAGCACCCAATTTCCAGGGCACACAGTGGCGATGTTTTTATCCTGAATCCACAATGATCCTTCCTGGTAATGTTTGATCTGCCCATCACCCAGTCACCAGGAAGAGACGTAATCCTTTCTTTTTACGTTGGATAAGAATAATTTCCACTCACTTGGTGAGTATGTTCCACTTCGGTTCTTATCTGTTAAACTTTCTTCCCTTATCAGTTTCTCTCCCCTATTAGACATTTGCACCTCTCTCCCCTGAACTTTCCTCTGTCTTCCTGTCTGTTACGCTCTCGCCTTTATTCTGTACCCCTCTCTTCCTTTATCTGTTCCCCTCCCTTTATCTGTTCCCCTGTCTTTATCTGTTCCCCTTTCTCTTTATTTGTTCTTCTCGTCTATTAAATATCTATTCTTCCCTCCCCTTACCTCTTCCTCCCTCACCCTCTCCCAGTGTTTGTCCCTCTTTCTCCCTTCCGTATTCTTCTCTTCCTTATCTGTTCCACTCGACCCTTACCTGTTCCCCTTCTACCCCTCATCGGTTCCTTTCTCTGCCCTTGTCCGGTCTCCTATTGCCCCTTGTCTGTCCTTCTCACAGTTTCTCTTCCCTCTCTCATCCTACCTGTCTCTCCACTTGTCGCTTTGAAAGCAATATATCTACGTACTGACACTGTCGCTTGCTTCCACCGGACATGGACCTTCTTGACGTTTGTGGGTATACTTTGTCCATTTACTTGTTTCGTGTTTTCAGATTAAGGGTGAGTAATTTATGTATCTATATCTATCGCGACCACTAACTTCTTGACCCCCCCCCTGACAAGAGGGAAGTGGAGGACAAGGTTGGATGGAGAAAAGCCAGGGGGACAGATATTGGCTTCTCATCATGAATTCAACAAGTCCTTTATTTTGAACTTTCTCATTTCTGTAAAAGGTTTAACCTTTCACAGTCAGAAATTATTGGACCTTAAATTAGGAACCACAGCACTAGATGAAGTTATGAGTCACCTGTGCTGGAAATTAATTTGCTCTGTTTATGACACAAACAGCCATTACATTATTTTATGCAGTAGAATTTGGCATCATATTAGTTTTATCATTAAGGGCAGTTGATTCATAAAGTAGTAGAAGAACGTCAAAATTCTACGGTTAACATTGGCCAAGTTTTCGATGCTCCCAGATTAAGAGCATCATGTCACTGTACTTGTTTTCTTGGTTTTTACCTTGTTTGTATATTTTGTGTACGGAGATGTGGGAAGATGAAATATTCTGCTGCTTTGGTGATTTCGGTAATCGTATAATATATTCTTAGATTAATCTCTTTACTAATTTATTTTGCCATTCATCTGAAATTTTAGCTACTCATATTTACCAGACTAAATGAAACGTATGGAAAAAAAAATGTCATGTCTAATGTCATCGAACGTAGGGGTCATGATGTGTGCCTGTGGCCAGAATGGCGCCAGTGAAATTTGAGTCTGGTGCATGACAAATTATTCCATGTCGGTGGCGGATCATGAAAACTGGCATTTAATTAATTATGCAATGGAAGATGCCACTGCGTAAATAAATAAACACGCCTCGCCCTTCAGCCTAACATTAACCCTATGTCAGCCATACCCAGGGGACATTTTCATCTACCCCCTCCCCATCAAGCGTCTAGATCGTATTTTATTAGCGAACATTTTTAATCATGAAATGATAATATGATTTTCGTGTCCGATAGGCGGTATAGCAGTTTTTATCCCAAGAAATTACGGAAGCTGTGGTGTAATTTTTTTCCGGGATATACAGTATATAATGGTACTGGGACTGTATTACTACTTAGTAATTGATTACCACCTGCTTTGCAGGTAAGTAACGTTTCAGGTCACTTTACAGTGTCTTTCTGTCTGCCTGGCAGTAGGTCAGTTTTGGTGTGTCCGTTTTTTTCGAGCCTCAACTTTTTTTTTATTGCCTTCTTTTTAACCTCACTTTTGTAGGATGGTAACTGTTATTCCCATAGTGATTAATCAAGCACATATTTTAGTAGAACACCTTTGCAAAGCAACAACCATCCTCTCTCAGCAACAGAGGGAAATTTTTTATTACTCAATATAGCCCCCCCCCCACACACACACACTAAAGCTGGTCGGCATTGTTTGCTCCAACTCACATATCTACATCAGGTTCGAATATGAAGGCTGTGGATGAGAGATCATAGTCTCTTGAGTGAAAAAGAACTCTTCCCCCAAGCAGGCAGTCTTCTCCGTATCTGTCTGTTAGTTATCCGTTCCTCCTAAATTACTGAACTGAATGAATGAACTGAATCAATGAATCATAAGATGCAGGTGTTGTTGGTCAGTGTGAATGTAAGTCAGTAATCGATTTATGTTTATCTTTAGTTGTCCATATCTGACTGTCATCAAACTCCTTATAAGCGACTGGGTGAGAAAGTAATTAGTCTTATACATGCACGTAAACTTGACCAGTGTGAGTGTTCTTTGTAAACTAAAAACCACCATCATTTCACCGTATGTCCTCGGCGATCCCTTACAACCCCATCATAGATGACTCACAAAATATCTAGTGAGTTATTCACTAGATATTTTGTTTCTGGTCGCCTTATAATGTCCTGGAAATAACTTCTCTTGTCATTGTGACTGTATGATATTTGAATATTTTGAAAGTTAAAGTTTTCAGTTAAGGTAAAAGTTGAGTGTGTGTGTGTGTGTGTGTGTGTGTGTGTGTGTGTGTGTGTGTGTGTGTGTGTGTGTGTTTTATGAGAAGCTGCCTGTCAGCGGTATAATTATCATTATTATTACTGTTGCTATCATTGATATATATATATTAGGAGAGCAACTGTAACTTTTTCTGGTATTAATTATTCTTATTTCTTTTATCAGGTATGTTACGTTTTTCTCGTGTCGCTCTATCAAAAGTGCACCGTAAGTATAAAACACACCTAATGTAAATTGACTGAAAGGCCTCCAAGGTTTTGTTGAAAAAAACAAAAGAATATGTAGTAATAATTATCATCCATACGCTACTGATCCATGGGATGGGAAGGATCCATGAGTTTCAGGGGGAAAGCACAAAAGTAGAAAAATCAGATCATTGAGTCAAATGGGCCACGCTTTTGTTCAACTATAATTCAGTCCGTCGGTAGTCTTGGCTCCCCAATGACCCACACAAAAAAGTGCATTTTAATGTCTCTGGAGTGGAACCAGTCAGTTTTGTACCGAGTTAAAGGAGGAATGTATTCCGTTATGTGCATCTCTATTCAGAGGGGAATGGAAATAAGAGATGGAGAAGCTAGGATGAGACGAAAGGAACGAGAAGAGAGGACTGAAGGAGAACGGAAGGAGAAAGGCAAGAAAGGGGAGAGGTGTGGAGCAGGATGGAAGGCGAGGGGGATGAATGGGATAAGAGAATGAGGTTAAGGAGAGGACCTGTCAGACTCCAGACGCTAAGTTATAACTGTCACGGTTGTGAACGGAAGGGACGGAGATAGAGAATGGAAGGAAAGAGAATAAAGATGAGATGAGGACTAGAGAAGGAGAGACAGGTGGAGGAAAAACTGTGTGAAAAAAGAAACCAAGAGCGGAAGCGAAGAAGAGACTATGAAAGGGAATGAAATCGTTTCGTTTTTATCGTTTCGTTTTTAAAGGCTCCAACATGCTTGCATGTGTCGGCCTTGGTCACCTAATGGCGGCTCTCCACGCTGCATGATCCATTGCAGCCTCCCTGTTCAGTCCGTTAACCCTAAGGTCACACTTAATGACCTCGTCCTATGTCTTTCTCGGTCTATCCCTCATAACCCCACCCTCAATATTAACACTTCTCACCTTCCTCATCCAATTATCATCCCCCATCCTCTCCACATGTCCAAACCACCTCAATCTACCTCTCCTCATCACAACACCAATACACTCCAGTCCCATCCTACCTCTCAACTCTTCCATTGTAAACCCAGCCCCTCCAGGCCTTGGACGCAGGGACGCACTGCACATCCACCTAATCATTGTCATTTCTGTACGTCTGAGCCGGCGAATATCTTCCTCCTTCACTGCCCAGGTCTCACTGCCATACAGCATTACACTTCTAACACATGCTGCATACAAAGAGCTCCCTGAACTTCTTCCAACCACTTCTCACCCTAGCCACAGAGCTAGCTCCAGCCCCACCTCCAACACACAACATGTCTCCCAAATAACAAAACTCTTCCACACACTCAAGAGATTCACAAGCAAGTTCAATCCTTTCACGCCTGACAATCTCCACCTGCTCACCCCGGCACGCCGTACACATAAAATCAGCATTGTCTCGCAGTCTACCTCTGATACCACTACATCACTTATGCACCCATTTATCACACACACCGCACAAGATGGAATTACTTCCCACGCCCTTGTGGCAAACTGCACATGGCCACTCTCCCTCGTCTTTAACAGTACCGCCACCAACCCTAGATATCATCACTTTTGTTTTATCTGCATTTACCCTTAAACCCTTTTGCCCCATACCATCTCTCCACTTCCTAAACCTTTCCTCCGCCTCCTTTTCATTCTCTGCAATCAACACCAAATCATCAGCATACAACAACTCCCACGGGAGTCCGTTTCTAAAGTCACGTGAAAGGGCTTCAAGTACCATGATAAACAACATGGGACTCAAGACTGACCCCTGATGCACACCAACATTCACGGAAAACTCATCACTCAAATCTCCATTCACTCTCACCTGGGTGTGAGCACCCACATACATGGCCATAACCACCCTAACCAGCCACTCCTCCAAGCCAAGCTTTCTCATTGCCCACTTCACCACCTCTTTAGGGACTCTGTCAAAGGCCTTTTCCAAATCAACAAAAACAAAATAAAGATCCCTTCTCCTACCAATATATTTTTCCTGAAGCTGTCGAACAATGAATATGGCATCAATGGTCCCCCTACCTGGCATAAACCCAAACTGCATCTCATCAATATTCACTCTTTCTCTAATCATACCTTCTAAAACTCTCTCCATTACCTTCATTATCTGATCTAAAAGCTTTATACCTCTATAATTTCCTCTTTCCAGGGCAAAGGGAAAAGGAAAAGAGTAATAAGTGAAAATTTTGCAGGTGACAGGAGGGGTGACGGAATGGATGATGGGAAGGAAAGAAAGAAGGTGATGGAAGTGTGATGTCAGGCAGCAGAATAAGAGCACAAAGAGATGACTGGAAGGCACGGGGGATGAAGGAAGGAGAGATAGGGAAGGATGGATGAAAGAGGTGGTTGGAGGGAAGGCCAGAAACGGAAGGTAGAAGAGAGAGAAAGAGAGAGGGAGGGAGGGAGGGAGGGAGGAGGAGGAGGAGGAGGAGGAGGACGACGACGACGACGACGACGACGACGACGACGAAGGGGTTGAGGGGGAGGACGAAGAGTTATGGGTAAGAGGGGGCAGGAGATCGGGAAAAAAAGACTTGGACAGAAGAGAAGAAAAAAAGAGGTGGACAAGAGAGGGCAAGAGAGAGGGTATACAGACGATGGGAAAAGAGGTGGATACAAAAGGGAATTATACTGTTAAAAGAGATTGCAAGATAACAAGAGGTGGACAGAAGAAAAGGAAACAGAGAGATAGAGATGAAGAAAAAGATGGTGAATAGACTGAAGAAAGGACGAGAACGGAGAGAGAGAGGGAAAAAAAGTCAGGGAGAGATGAGAGGGGAAAGAAGGAGAGGTAGACCTTTGACCATTGACTTCAGGCTGAAAGTGACTCCTGTTCGACACGAGCTGAGAGAGAGAGAGAGAGAGAGAGAGAGAGAGAGAGAGAGACAGACAGACAGACAGACAGACACAGACAGACAGACAGACAGACGGAGGTGGAGGGGCAGAGTTGGTGTAATGTTGGAATGGAAAAAATATTGATGGTTGACCACACGATAAACGTGACGCTTCTTGTATTTTGTTTTTGTCACCGCCAGTTGGCATTGCTAAACATGGAGATGTAATTCATCGCTGGCGTTAAAAACGATACGTGTAGGTCGTTCTTATAATTTACCTCTTTAGTGCGAGGGATAAATGCGAATCAAATAAAACTGTGCTATTAGTAAAAATCACTTATAAAACACTTCATCCTAATGAACAGGTTAAAAGCAATTAGCCTTAGTACCTCTGTACCATACCTCTGATTAATCCTTTCAGCGTGTTTAGCGTTTTGTAGCATCGTCTGTAGGTAGTAAAAGTATGAAAGGAAAAACATCCAAGTGAATAAGTTAAAAACAGTTAGTACTTTTATGTCGTAGTGTAATTCATCTGAGTGGGTTTTTCCCCCTAGGGCTGGGTAATAAAGAAACTGCTGGCATTTGTTGGTTTGGTTGTCCTTTGTTCTTGTTCACCACCAGGACACCAGGCGCCTGTATGTAAACACACCATTGCGGGTCGTGTTGTAGGGGAAGACTGGGGCCATCTGGATAATTCCTGCCATATTGACCACCCCTCCCCTCCCGTTAAAGAACCGGTGTTCCAGATAGTGAAAGGTGTCGTTGATCCTCTTAGACAATCTTTAGTTCCTGGGTGTTGGCCGAGGCGATTGCATACTGTTTAATTCCTCGATAGGAATCTTGTGAGCTTGTGAGAAGTGCTTGCTGTGACGGAGATGAAAAGATCGCGGCCTGAGAACTGCGTGCCTTGTGTATATAGCACCATCAAGTCCAGGAACGGCAACCTGCATGGATGGGGGGGGGGGGTAAGGAGCGAGGGGAGGAGTGCCCCTCTTCCAATTTTAAGCAGAACCGTGATTACTGAAAAATGAAGAACAGTGATATTTACCAAAATGCTTGTAGTTGATGAATTCCATAAATGTTATCGTAGATTTATTGTAATGAAAAGACAAATTTTTAAGTAAATTTTAATTAGATTGCTTACATGCATCAAAAGGTATTTCCACAAGGAATCATTTCCTCACCTTTTTAATGTGCTGGGTCCGGCCAAGCGCAACAAAAGCACACGAGGGAGTATCATTGCTGACCTCCCCACTCACAACATTATTCCCCACACACCCCAACTTCTCTGTTTTTTATTACTGACTCACAGGATTGAGAGAGAGAGTCAGTACGCAAAAATAAGTAGAAATTAAGAAGGATAATATCGAAGGAAGATGTGGAATCATAAGAAGTGTGGTAACCATCTTCTCCCTCTATACTTTCTTCCGTTCGTAATTACACATTTTTATCTTCTCACACCTTCCCTAACACCATCATACCTATATACAATCTCCATCATATATTTTTCTTCACACTTCATTCTTTCAGTTCATTCACCTCCCCTTCTTTGCCTTTGTGCAGTTGTTTTTTCTTTCCTTTTTGTCATATCTGATTATCTTCTAATTACGAGAGAACTCTGTGTGTGTGTGTGTGTGTGTGTGTGTGTGTGTGTGTGTGTGTGTGTGTGTGTTTAGACGTACATGTATGTTTGTATGTGTGTGTGTCTGTGTGTGTAGTGATGGTGTGTGTGTGTGTGTGTGTGTGTGTGTGTGTGTAGTGATGTGCGTGCGTACGTGTGTGTGTGTGTGTGTGTATGTGTGTGTGTCTTTCTGTCTATGTGTCTGTGTGTGTGTGTCTGTTAGTGTGGCCGTGTGTGTGTGTGTGTGTGTGTGTGTGTGTGTGTGTGTGTGTGTGTGTGTGTGTGTGTGTGTGTGTGTGTGTGTGTGCGTGCGAGAGGGGTAGTAGACTGGACGTGTTGACAGTAGTTTGGTTCTGGTGTGTGAATTTAATTGGTATTTCTCATTCTATGTGGTAGATGGGGGCGCTTACCATCCACTCACTTGATGTAGTGCTGCTCTCAGGTGTCTACCCTTTCATCTCCTCCATCCTTCTTTCCTTTCATCCTTTTCTGTTTTTCTTTCCTTCATTCTCTCCCCTTCCTTCTGCCTGTGGGTGACTCTACACTGAGTGACAAGCCAAATGGTTTCCTGTACACCAGGAGACCATTTACTATGCTGCCTGGTAACCACATTACCAAATTTTAGCGCCTGGTGGTTTAGTGGGTAATAAAGGCGCTCCAATTGGATTGGGCCTGTGTTGGTGTCTATCAAAAGGATGGTTAGGGTTTATTGCTCACGTAATGCCACTCAGGGATGAGTGAGGCTGGTCACTCTCATCTTAAATTTCAGGACCAACTTGCCTACCCTCGGGGTTCAACGCATCTCATCGGGCAACATAGGATTGGATGATGGATGGATGGATGAATATACTATACCATCATAGGTGTATAAGGAGGGAGGAAGGAGAGGCGAGATAGTGATAATACAAGAAACACGTCACTCCTCTGTAATGTCTTGCTGGTAATTTCAACGCCGGACCAAGAACGAATCCATCCACTGCACTAAAAGCAAATGCTAAAGTTGAAACAAAAGGCCAGGAATGAGTCAAAACTCGGGAACCGGTGGCCCGATTGGCCCGAAAATTTTATTCTTCAAATTAGAGCATTTTAACAGTACCTTGCTCTAACAAAAATTTGTGCTACATGCGCCGTTTTTGCTGTGTTACGGTAACAAACCAACAAACCATCAAATATTCAGAAATCGGATAATTATAATATAAATAACTTTCTGCTAGTACGCATATACTAGTCGTTTTTAGGTTCAAATTGTAGGTCGGGGTGTGGGTAGGAACAGGAATGGTCGTGAGAATGAGGATGGGGTGAGAGGTAAGTTTATATGAGTGAGGGTGAGGTGTGAGTTAAATGGTTTGGATGGAGGTGGAAATGGGCCTGAGTTTACTGTACATGTTTTTCCTGCATTGCACATTTGACGTTTTACTGTTATTTGCATATTTATATTGGGATGACGGTAATGTGAGGGTGAGGATGAGGGTGGGTGTGTGAGAGAATGAGTAGTGTTAGAAGGGCGGGGCGGAAAAGTGTTCGCAGTGCACACATATTGATTCTTCCTATATCTCCACACAATTAAATTTTCCATTGTTCTCATTTATGCATTCGGATGAAACTGGGAATTTGGTTCAAGGCACATCTCTACACATTTTCCTTATTATTGCACTGTTACATTTTCAGCGGTTACTTTTTTAACTACCTTCAATTTTTTGTGATTTTACGTTTTTATCGCGCAAGTGATGAGGGTGGAGATGGGCGTGGTTGTGGGGATGGGAGAGAATTGAGGTTGGTGAGGGTTTGGAGTGGAGGTGAGAGTGAAAGGGGAAGTGGGCTTGTGGCGGAAAAATTACAGATTCAAGCTTCCTCTCCACATTTTTCTTCGTGCTGTTAGTTGCATTTTTATGTTAAGAGGTAAAAGCAAGGTTGGGGTGGAGATGGTTTGAGGGTGAGGGTGGATGGGGTGGGGGGGTTGTTGACATTAGGGTGAGAGTGGATGGGTTGGGGGAGATGTTGGGATTAGGGTAAGGGTGGATGGGGTAGGGGAGATGTTGGGATTAGGGTGAGGGTGGATGGGGTAGGGGAGATTTTGGGATTAGGGTGAGGGTGGATGGGGTAGGGGAGATGTTGGGATTAGGGTGAGGGTGGATGGGGTAGGGGAGATGTTGGGATTAGGGTGAGGGTGGATGGGGTAGGGGAGATTTTGGGATTAGGGTGAGGGTTGGTGGGGTGAGGGATATGTTGGCATTAGGGTGAGGGTTGATGGGGGAGATGTTAGGATCAGGGTGCGGGTGGGTGGGATGAGGGAGATGTT
This sequence comes from Coenobita brevimanus, assembly GCF_032717465.1. NCBI lineage: Eukaryota > Metazoa > Arthropoda > Malacostraca > Decapoda > Coenobitidae > Coenobita > Coenobita brevimanus. The sequence continues at coordinate 9,465,183 of NC_137024.1, read as the reverse complement.
GGGATTAGGGTGAGAATGGGTGTGAGGTCAAGAAGGTTGAGGTATGGAAGGGGTTCGAGGCTTACATATTGATTCTGGCTGCATCTTTACCCTTTTCATTTTGACTGTATGAAAGGGTTCATGAAGGCAATATAATATATCCCGGTCAGTTTAAAATCTCTGTCCAACGCCAATTGAAAACGTCTGGAAATAGGAAGATTGTAATAATGTCATTGTGATGATGGGGTTATGGTAGGAAAGTCAAAATAAATTATTGATTCAGCAGTGACATGAACTCGACTAAGGCTGCAGACTCTAAAGGGTGAGGTGAGTGTAGTTCAGATATTGTTGTAGGGGCCTGGTTGTACATACGTATTGATGGCTACGATTGGGTGTGGGTGATGGACCCTGGCCTACCGATACAACTACGGCCATATGTATTTGATCCGAAGGAGGTGAAGGATTTGGAGCTTATCCCACTGATAAAACTGATACAAAACCATCCGATGAAACAAGCATTATTTTTTCACGCGTTAAGAGCATTTAGAAATTTCATAATGCGAGATTAAACACAAAAACTATCACGACAACAGAGAGGGAAGGAATCCGGATATTATGTCAGTTTCTCTGTTTGTGAGTGACGGGAAAGGTCAGCGAGTTGTGGCCTTGGTAAAGTTACGTGATTCTCCCGTGACATTCAAAGGACGGTTGTGATGAACTGTATTTCCTGATTGGAAGGGTCATGCTTCAGATATCAGCACTGTATAGGGCAGTAAAGGCCAGTGAAAAGAGTAAAATAATTAAATAAATAAATAAATAGCTACAGCCAATCCGATGTTAAGACTGGTGACATTTAACCTTTTTGTTTTATTGACTTTATTCTCAGCTAAATAATCGACAGTACAACACTAAAGGTAAAACACGCTGTGAAAAGGTTTTAGTCTTGAACCTTTGTCAGCGTTAGGATTCTTTCACCTGAATGAAAATGGCTGTGGGTGATTAAATACAAACGTGACAGTTGAAGGGAGAATTGAGGAAGGCGCTGATGTTAGTTTTACACACACACACACACACACACACACACACCAGGGAAGTGTAGTGTCCCGTGACTACGCTACCACAATTCAGAACCGCATCTCTGGTAGCTGTGGGCCACAAAAATAATAATAAAGAGAAAATCGTTCGCAGCCAGAGCCATACTAACCCCTTGAGAAGACAAGGAACCGAGGCCAGACTACCGTAGTTCAGACTAAGGGCGGGTGACCCATGTAATTTCTGGGTACGACTTAATAATCAAAAGACCTCTTAGTCAATTTTAGGAGGTCCAGATTCACAGCACCAACACTCAGTTTTTCTATCCTACCATAATAAAAATAAAGTAAATAAATAATTGAAAACAAATAAGCGGCAGCTACCAGTCCGTGCTGCCTCATTCAAAGTGCAGGTGTAAAATTTACACGATTCTTTCGCCACGTTTATGGCATGAAATAGTTGGACTTCTTCCTGGTTCGTAATTTGTCCCTTAAATAACACTGAGGCCGCAGCTCTCATAAACAAAGTGAATAGATATTTAGTTTCATCATATCGAGTTATGGGGATCAAAAGCTAGGCTGCCATACTCCACAACATTTAGCCCTTTCAAGGACAGGAGATTCTCTCAGCTGAGTAAAGATCGTCTGGCGGTACACAGGAAAAAATACTGTAATGGTTACTAACCATATATGTTATAGGTATGTGATCAACGAGCTCCTCGTATACCAAATGCGTGATCGATTTAAAAAAAAAAAAAAAAAAGTAAAGAAACTTTCTTGTAATTTGGAACCCATACGCCCAAGACAAGGCATCACGCCAGCCAGTGACCTACAGAAAGATTTTTTATTTTTTTTATTTTTTTTTATTTTGAAAGAATGATATTACAAAGTGGTAGACTGCTGAACTTGCTACCTGGTAATCGTTCATCCTGTTACGTTGGACACATTTTCTGTCGTCTGTGTGTGTGTGTGTGTGTGTGTGTGTGTGTGTGTGTGTGTGTGTGTTCGTCC
>NC_137024.1:9393162-9460662 GCF_032717465.1 Coenobita brevimanus | reverse complement strand
GTCACCACTCAATAACCATACAACCATCTCAACCCCACGTCACATTTACACTTCCAACACCACTCCACAAACCAGTAGAAACCACACCACACACCACGTCACATCTACACATCCGTCACCACTCCATAACCATACAACCATCCCACACCTGCCACGTAACATCCACACCTTCGTCACCACTCCATTTGCATTTCCCTGTCACAACTCCACTAGGCCACCACAGTATCACCATCTCCCTCAAAACTACATCCCCCATTTCCTTCACTCCACTTTGCGGCTACACCACCTCAGCATTGTACCGCCAAACCACCACAGCCACCCCACATTAACACTGCCTGGCCCATTCTGTTACACCACCAGCCTCTTCATCCTAATCTCACCAGTATAACCACACTACTGCCATCATCACAGTCACACCACCACCACGACCATACTGCCATCAGAATCCCCTCATTTGAACCTTACCATCATTATCATCATCATCGTAGCCACTACCATTTATAACCTACCAAACACAACCACACCACCCACACACTACCAACCTGTATCACTTCCACTACCATTCTACATTATCACTCCACTGCCACTTCACCACCACCATATGATCAGTCACCTCATCACACCCAATTTCCAGGCCGGGTCTTGAGGCCACACCCAACACTTACCCTGTTTACATATATACACCATCTATTTTGGGAAGCGTTTTCTCTTTCCTTTTTTCAGATCTGTCTAATTTTTGCACTCTTCAATTTCCCTGTCGGTGACTGGTGGAAATTTTACTGGCACTGATCATTTACGAGGGGTGATTGATAAGTTCGTAGCCAAAGACAGGAGATAAGTTACAGTTTTCACTGAATGGGAGGTACCCAGCTCGGTGGCAGCTTAAGGCTCCGTTACTCGTCGGTCTGCCATGATGATGTCATAAATCTTGGCAATGGTCTCCTGTGTGGTAACGGTGACTGGCCTTCCCGGACGGGGTTCGTCTTCCAGGCTCTTCCTGCCACGTTTGAACTCAACAGCCCACGTCTTATCATGCTGTACGAAGAGACATCTTACCCTAGTATGGCCACGAAGTTCTCATGGAGGTCCTTGGGTGTTAAGCATTTGATACGGAGGTAGTTGATGACTGCACGATGGCTGCGGTTTTTCATTTTCCCAAGAACTGCAGACTTTCAAGGTTTAATTATCTATAATAGGAAAACATCCCAGTAGCATCAAATTTTGTGTGTAATCCTTTAACAAACTGAACTGCACGCACATTCAGTGAAAAGTGTATAGCTCCACTCCTACCTTAGTCACGAACTTAGCAATCGCCCTCCGTAACCCGTTCAGACCGAAGGGTTCTCCTGTAGCTGATTACATTCGTGTTGCGGTTGTTAGAATAAAATTGTCTGTTGGCTTTCAGAACAAAATCGTGTGGTGGTTGTCAGAATATAAATCGCAAGGCTATTATCAGAATAAAATCGCCTGTCAGTTGTCAGAATAAAATATGTAATTTGCAAATGGGTCTGAGTTTGGACAACGGAAAGTTTGTTTCATTCAACAGAGTTTGTCATACTTGGGAATACGTGTTGTGGGAACAGTAATAGATATTTATTTATATATATTTGCGTGTGCTACTTACGTTTATCAGATATGTTTATGTGTGGATATGTACAGTAGGTGTGGGCATTTACATACTGATACGTGGGGATATTTGCGTGTAACTACATACGTGTGAATATTTTATGCTTATCAGGTGGTTTATGACCAGATAATGCGTAGATATTTGCGTGTAGATATTTGTACTTGTTTATATTCTTACGTTCAGATATTTACGTGTTCTGCTTCGTTTCTTGCTGGTCGTATCAATTCCATCCTCGTATTCTCAAAGACTGAACCTCGTCTGCAAGTTTCCCCTTGGTAAAAATCATTTACATTTTTTCATAGACCTGGGTGGTCATGAAATTGGATCCATCGAATAACAAAAACGTGTGTGTGTGTGTGTGTGTGTGTGTGTGTGTGTGTGTGTGTGTGTGTGTGTGTGTGTGTGTTTGTGTTTGTGTGTGTGTGTGTGTGTGTGTGTGTGTGTGTGTGAGAGAGAGAGAGAGAGGGGGGGCACCTGAATTGTATATTCCGTGTACTTGGAGAGTTCCGAGTGAATTACCTGCCACACTCACGTGGCTAACACGGCATCCCAGAGAGTTACTAGTTTCGAGAGCACATTGAGTACCTTGTCACTGGAGTTTAGAGTATCATGTGCCCTGAGATCATAATGGTTATATTATTAACTCCTGCAGAACGATAGCGTTTTTATTCTAGTTTATTCTTGCTTCTTTCAGATTTATTCAGCAAAAGAAAGATCTCTCGTGTCGGAAGGGTCACTGAAGGCTTTATCTCACCTCTCCAGTATGAAAAATCTCTCCTAACCAGAACCATGTTGTCTGAAAATATCGAGAACAAGAGCAGTCAGAGAGCGCATACCTTCGCCAAAGCAACAGTGTCCCCCCTTTGATCTTGACCTTTGACATTTCTCGGAAACTTTTATCACATTTTTTCCAGGTAGTCCTCTACCGCTGTTGTTAATTTGGTGCATGTCCATCCAATAGTTTTTTCCATAATGTTAACAGGCTGACATGCATTTCAAAAAAAGGTCAAAACATAACCTCCGTGGTGGAGGGAACATTGTATAAACGACATCCTCGAGGTGAACAAGTTAACGCCTTCATTACAATGTTTATTTATTTATTTTCTTATTTTTTTTCGTAAGACGAAGGTAAGGTGCAGGTGTAAAACACGAAATTGTAAAGAAAAAAATAATAATACAGAGATGTATGTGAAGATGGTGATGCATTAGAAGTGGAGCCAGGAAAAATAATACATAAAAAGATATATGAGATATATACTGTCTCTCCCTTTATCATTCACACTCACGAAAAATTAAATATAACAAGCCAGGCAGAATATACTGCCACTTACTCTCCCTTCGCTTACCTCTAATATACTACAGCAGTAGCCATGTGTCTGTGTGTGTGTGTGTGTGTGTATTTTGGGCAGCCGAAACTACACTTTCAAATCGCACCAAAATTGGCAAAAATATCGCAAAAAGTTCGCTGATGTGAAAAAACTTGGTTCCATCACAGTTTAAAAACTTTTACTATATTTAATGAGCGATCAAATTTTGACCAAAAAACACCGCTCCCGGCGCCCGGTCGGTTGCCGTGGCCGAGTGGTTAATATCTCGGACTTGCGTGCGAACAACTTGGGTTCCATTCCCTAAGCGAGGTGAGGGCGCCTTTCTTCGGTACGGAGGCGTCTTGGTGCACCAAAATTGGCATGAAAATTGCAGAAAATTCGCTGATGTCGAAAAACTTGATCCCATCTCGATTGATGATATTTTATTAGAGTTAAGAGCGATTAAAGTTTGGTTCGGAAAACAGTTCATTCGGTACCAGGACTTTTAGAAATCGAGTCTACTTGGGCCCGAAGGCCCACGAGCACTTGTCAGTCCTATGATCCTTCGCTACGAGTCTCACATGAGACTGGGGATAACGAGAATAAAATAAAAGAGGCGTCATTGTAGTGTGATTAACTCTTGAGTAATGGAAGGTTTCCCTGTGACAAAAAAAAAATTGTCTGACGCCACCCTGTTATAGTTATATAGTTTGTCGGCACTGGATTAATAATTAAGAAAAGAAGTTTGCCTACGTGAACGTTTTAAGCTTCTGCAAGACGCGAAGTGTGGGTGGTGACATTGGGGGAGGTAGGGTGTTGGTGGTGTAGGTGGTGAGAGGTTGATGAAGCGACTGGCGTCATCCGAGCCTCGGTAATTTGGAGAACAAGTCAAGCTTGAGCCTGACAATAATGCTCGTTAGCAAGGTGGTGGAGGGAGGGGCGCAGGGAGGGGAACCTCTCACAGAGTTAGGGTAGCCTCATTTCTTGCTGCATCTAGGTTTGTATAGTTATCCGTTAATATATATCTGACATCACTGTCTACCTTGTTGTTACATGAGCTTGCTAAATGCCCGTCTGTCTTTGGTATTTTCTTATATATTCCGTTAGTTCCCCTTGATCTTGCCTGGCCACACCTTTGGATCGACACCAGATTGATAAGTGTTACCAATATGAATTATATATATACAGTACAGCTGGCGAATGTATCCGGTGTGGACGGTTAAACAGAAAAATTCTGTAATAATTTTTGACAACTGTATCACCAGTGTCTCCGTCATGACAGTAATTTACATTACTAACACTGCCACAGTCTCTGGTGTCATCACTGTCATTACATCCGCCAAGGAGAGTTATGTTTTTCCAGGGTTGGTTGGATCGTTTGGCTGTCTGTTAGCAACTTTGCTCAAAAAGTCATGAACGCATTTTGATGAAATTTTGCGGAAGAGTGGGCCATGGGCCAAGGAAGAAGTGATTAAATTTGGGGACGGATTCGTTTCCGGATCCGGAGTATCCTGCACAATATCTCCAAAAATTCTAAACGGTTTTCAATGAAATTTTGCGAAATGGTGGGCCATGAATCTAAAAAGGATTGATTAGATTTGGGGACGGATCCGGATGCGGAACCTTTTTAATGACAATGGCAGTGGCGGAAAATGCACTCTCTGAGTGCTTTCTAGTTATCGTTAATACGAGTACCTTTATCATTATCACCGTCATCACGACTTTTATTGCTCCCAGTACTACGATCACCATTGCCATTATCATCAGTACCATAACCACAACCTCGGTTATCATCACTACCATTATCATCAGTACCATTATGACTACTGCCACCATTATGACACAACTTATATATCTTCCTCTACAACAGCCACCGTAATACTTACATCTCATCCCTGAAACACTATTTTATCATATGGTACAAATTAATAATCTGTAGGATATCCTCGGCAGTCTTGTAATGGTTTTGTTTTTGCCGACGTTTGTTTGTTTGTTTGTTTATTTGTTTGTTAGCGACTTTACGAAAAGAAGTTTTGAACGGAGTTTGATTAAATTTGTGGACAGGAGGGCCATGGGCCAAGGAAAGAAAAATGATTAAATTTTGGGGTGGATCCGGTTCCGGATCTGGAGTATCCCGCACAATATCTCCAAAAGTTCTCAGTGAAATTCAATGAAATTTTGTGGAAAGGTGGGCCATGGACAAAGAAAGAATTGATTGAATTTGGGGGCGGATCCGGATAAGGATCCTTTTTTATGGCAATGGCATTGGCGAAGGTATGCGCTCTCTTAGTGTTTCTAGTTTATGGTAAAATGATAACGAAAAAGTGTCATGCCGCAACCGCGGACTCGACCACTGTGGCACGGAATTTGACTGGTAATTTTAATAATTTAAAATCTGCTGCTTCTTAATTCAGCTATTTTATATATATATATATATATATATATATATATATATATATATATATTTATATATATATACCTAGGCTGCTTCCTCCAAAGAAAGGGGGGAAGCCGAGACAAGACGACACACTCCCAGTTTACTCACACACACACACACACACACACACACACACACACATATTTACTCGTATCTTAGCCCCAAGGGGAGAAGGGACAGATCCCCATTGCACCACACCGCACGAGGGTCAACTGAGCAGTGCAATCAGCGACATCCGCAGCAGGACCTGACAGCTGAGGTGGTTTACCCCTGCCACATCATAATGGACACATCCCCTTACCCACACCTGACCTGCTTAGCTGATCAGACTAAATGTGGGAGAATATCCCCTCAAAGTGCGTCACAATTTATTCATAATTTCTCTCCATTCATTTCTATCACGCACAGCCACTCTTCCTTGCTCTACAGTCATCCCTCTCGCATCTAATGCTCTCTTCATACTCTCCATCCATCCTGTTCGTGGTCTTCCTCTCAGCCGTAACCCATCACATCCGATCCATTTATCTTTTTCACCAATTGCTCTTCATCCATTCTCTCCATATACTCAAACCATCACAACAATCCCCTCCCAACACCCCGACATAATCTGGCCGCACTATGGGGTGGTGTACTATAGTCGCGGCGTACGACTCTGAGGTTGTCAATATCGTACCCTGGCAACTTACCATTCAAAAATGCGTCCGATTTCGTATCATATTATACACGAATCGTTAATATGAACGAATATATTATACACGAATATTATTATACACGAACATATTATACACGAATCACATGCGTCTCATATTATACACGAAATCAGACTCACTTTTGAATGGCATGTTGCCAAGGCACGATAATAACAACCTCAGAGTCACGCGCCGCGACTATAGCACTCTGCGGCCAGGTTGTGTGAGGATGAATTCTGCCACCATATTCCCTGCGCGTCGTAAAAGGCAACTAAAAGGGACGAGTTGAGGGGACTAGGGATCCACTCCTCTGTTTTTTAGTTCCTACAGTGAGACAGGGCAATTCAGCTATGATTCACATTATTCACTCCGACAAGGAGATCATGTACCCTGTTGATTGTTTGTTTGTTTGTCTGTTGGCAGGATTACTCAAAAACTAAAAGAGAGATTTGGACCAAATTGGTAGGTAGATAGGCCATGTACCAGGGGACAATCGATTAACTTTTGAGACCGATGTTTGTTAGTTTGTTTTTCTGTTAGCAGGATTGTTCAAAAAATAAAAGGGAGATTTAGACCAAATTTGGTGGGTAGGTGGCCCATGTCCCAGAGAATAATCGATTAACTTTTGGGACTGATCTGTACCGTATTGCAGATTCTGGATCCGGAAAACTTTTTTGTGAACCCTGATCAGTGATGAGAAAACCTAACCTATTATGAAGTGTGGTTTGGAAATTACATTGCCCTTGTCGGACAGATGCGCTTCAGTGCGTGCCCCTCTAATTTGTGTTTGCGAAAGACTAAGAACTTGCTTGTAATTCTTATGGTTTCCCAGTGATGGTATTCAAGAAATGCACATATGTTGTATTCTACAAATGAGTTGTTAGCTGTAAGAAGCCGAATTAGGCTATATATTTTTTAAAACACTATGTAAGACAATATCACATCACATTGCTTTGGGGAGATTAGTATGTTATGAGTTACTCCACAAGTCATCGTAGAAAAAAAAAAAATCCATGTTTCATACAATATGAAATGGACACAAAAATTTTAGGGTAAACATGAAAATAAATAGATGGCCGCACCCATGCAGTCATCCTCTTATGTTTTCATTGTATCTGAAAGGTGCTGCAGTAAACAGTGTTGATTATGCTTATTCTGTTATATCACAGTGGGGGTTACATTTAGAAACAAGTGTTCAGGGCAATTGTTGTCGATTGTGATATCGAACCTACTCATTCTTTATATTTCCCTGTATTATCATGCACTATGTCACACACGATGTAGACAATCATAAAATGAAATTCATATAATGCCCAAAACGGCTAAACTCTTGAAACTATTAAATAATGAAAAGGAAAACATAAAACGTTGGAAGTAAAAACATGGGACAGTGCAGAGCGGTTGAGCGAGTGTTTAGAGAGGGTGGTAAGCTACATGGCACCAAGTCACCAGCGTTGCAACTCTCTCTATAGAAGGCGCTGGTTCCTCTGCCTCAGAGAGAACAGTTACTCCACCATATTTTGTACCTTTATAGCAATATATAGGAAGCGAGCATCAGAAAGCAATACTTCCCCCCGCGTCAGAGAGCAATACGTCCCTCCGCGTCAGCTATCAATACGTCCCTCCCCGTCAGAGATCAATACGTCCCTCCCCGTCAGAGAGCAATACGTCCCTCCCCGTCAGAGAGCAATACGTCACTCCGCGTCAGAGAGCAATACGTCCCTCCGCGTCAGATATCAGTACGTCCCTCCGCGTCAGATATCAGTACGTCCCTCCCCGTCAGAGAGCAATACGTCCCTTCCCGTCAGATATCAATACGTCTCTCCCCGTCAGAGAGCAATGTCCCTCTGCATCAGAGAGCAGTACGTTCCTCCACCTCAAAGAGCAAAGCAACGTGTAATTGCATTTCCCAACAAAAGCGTTTGTGGGATTAAAGCAACAGGTGTGTGTGTGTGTGTGTGTGTGTGTGTGTGTGTGTGTGTGTGAGAGAGAGAGAGAGAGAGAGGAGGAGGGGGGGGAGTGCTGATGTGAAGAGAAGCCGGAAACTATTGCCCTTGTATAAAGCCAACACAAACTGCAGTACTGATACATATACACTTCTCATGCATATACATTTGGTCTCATACATCTAAGTTACACATTGACCAATACGTCTCCCCTGTATCTCATACACCTGCACTACATATTCTTATATACATACATTCTGCAGTCTCAACACCAAACATTCTCCCTTTTTCTGTCATATATCAAGGCTACTTGTTTGTCCTTTAAGCTTACACATCCTCTCATACGCCTACTCTTTATCATATCCGTATTTTTTTTTTTTTTTTCGTGCACTGGGTTACCTCCGCTAAGAAGGTTGGAGGAAATCATGTATTCACCCCAGTTTGTCTCTTTGTTTGTCCACAAGATATTTCAAAGGTTGTTTATGGATTTAACGAATTTTTTTGGATATGCGGGTCATCGGCCAAGGAGGAGCTAATTAAATTTTGGTGGCGACCTGAGTTCGAGTTCCAGTTCTGGTTTGCCTTTTTGTTTGTTTGTTCGCAACATATCTCAGAAAGTTATGACATTTTGTCAATACGTGGGACATGGGCCAAGGAAGAGTTTATTAAATTTTGATGGTGATCTGGTCACCTGGTATAGGCGTTGGAGGAGGTATGTGCTCTCTGAGTGCACGGAAGTTGTTAACCATTGCTCATGCCTGACATTTTGAGTGTGTGAAAAATAATATACATCGCGAGGCATTGTGCACAATGAAGTATGCAGAGGATCATCATCATCATTATCACGTTATCGTCATTATCTTTAGTCAATACGGTAACTGGAATGAAGTCTGTTCTCTAGTAACCATTACATAATCCAGCTTATTCTCTTCAGTAATTTACATTGAATTTAGAAATATGTCGACTTGTTAGGACTTCACTGAAATGTGTATACATAATAGAAACATCAGTTGGTCAGTACTTGACTGTCAGACATTGATACGAACGATGTCCTGGTCTTCCCAGATCATTATGGCCGTTGTTATCTTAATATCTCAGTTTTTCAAAAAGAACAGCCAAGTTAGCCTCACTAGCAACAGCCAAGGCTCTGTACCTCAAAGCCTCAGTTTCCAAAGGCGCTTAAATTACAATACCCAGAGATTCTTAGCATACCTTACACTAAAGCAGGTCTGACCTCCTCCGTGGCTAAATGTTGGGAATTACGGAATCTGAATTGGAAGGACTTATTATAGTGGTGTAGAGGGAGGGTTGCTTCAGGAGGTTTCACTGATATTAACCAACAGTCCACCGTATTCACGTTTCAGATTAACCTGGAACTACAATCACTACTACTGCTGCTACTAGAGAGAGTGTTCAGTCGGTACCTCAGTCAACGCTTCCAGGACTCTTCCAACTCCTTTCTGCTCTTCCTTCTGTTAGTTCTACACATTTCGGTCCCTCCTCAGGTTTAGACCTCCATCCCTACTTCATTCCACTACACTGTCACCCTCCTCCACTACACTGTGCTCCATTCCAATTTATTTCAGCAATCTTGCATTCCAAATTTATTCCACCTCCCAACCTAGCTGTCCGTCTTATCAGGTCTGTCCCACCTGTTGTCTCTTCCTACTCGCTTCTGTCTTTTCACAGTTTTCTCCTGAGAGCTGTTGCATCGTTCCGCCCCCCCTCCACTCCCCCATTCCACCTCCATTTGCCAATTTTCTCGGCTCCTGTAAGGCATAGTGTGGAGTGCTGGTGAAACTGCCTTCCCTCCCGCCACTGATTGGTGTAAGGCACAGGGGGAGAGGGAGGGGAGAAGGAAGGCAAGGGTTGCAAATAGAGAAGGAGAAGGGGTGAAAAATGGGAAAGAAAGGGATAGAAGACAAAATAAAAAGAAAAGCTAAGTGAGGAAGAGGACTAACAAGTAGGAAGGTGAGGGAGCAGGAGGCGATGAAGGTTAATGAAGGAATTATAGATTTTAGCGGAATTGATGAGATATAAAAAGTTAAGGAAAAGGACTACAGCGGCAAGTGTTTTGGCCCATACTAAGCAGCTGCTACCTATGGGTATTGCTAAACTACCCGAGGACAAGAAGAACTAAGAAAACGGGAGCACAGCTGTTACTTCCCTCCCCCTTCCTTTTACAGCCATTAAACCGAAGCTGGTAGGAAAGAAAGGTTGGAAAGGTCATATCATAAAGAAAAACTGGGTTGGAATTGATATAAGAAGTGATGGAAAACATACAGTGCTACCGTACTGTAATCAGAAAAAATCGTATTTTGTCGTGAGTGATATAGTGACTTGGATGAATCTCAGGCTCACTCTTCTTCAGTCAATGGCCTGTGTTTATCCATAGCCTCCCCTGGACACCTAGCTCCACTCACCCATTACGGGTTGCCCTGTTTTTCCAAAGTAAGTTCTTCCTATCTCCTTGATTAAACGAAAGCAGATGACGTATTCTACTTGTGTAAAGCGCGTAGAGGGAGTCAGTACTATATCTTACAAACTCATGTTTGCACAAAGTTAATTCTAAAACCTCAGTGAAGGTGAAGGGCAGCTAGTTCCGCTCGTCATTACCATACTGTACTGTCAAGCCAGCACTTAAGCCACCTAGTTATTAATTACAGTGAAATTTATGTAATGTAAATGCATTTAATGTGTGTTTTGCCCTGGCTACTGATGACCAATACTTCTCTGGTAATATATACTCATTTATTTACTTCAATATCATATGCTTTTACTTAAATTACCCTTTACTCCTCGCCTCTCCATTGTATACATATTCCTTTTTTTTTTTTTTTTTTTTTTAATATCCTCACAGTACCACCAGACGATTATATTTTTATGTCGGACAATATATGGAAGAGTGGAACCAGGCTGTAGCCTGTCTACCCTTTCCTATTCCTAAAGTCACTCCTAAGCTGAATAAAACTGAATTAATATAGCAGAGGGAAAATGGGCACTCAGACTGAAGTACCGGCGCCAACCAGTCGGTCTGAGATCGAACGTCTGACATCGCCTTGCGATGTAACCTTCACCTTGGACAGATTCCTATGGAAATCGAATTATTATGTTTTCGACTGACCCATAACCATTCCACCAGGTCTGAACTGTATTGGTTAAAGAGTGAGTTCACATTTCCCTGTGGCCTTGACATATGACTAATTATTTCCAAAATAGAATCCCTCTATTCTTACCTTACTCTGAATCCTTCGACAAAGTTTTGTCTGAACGGAATAAAAACATTGCCATGTTACCTTGTTTAAGTGAACTTTGGCATGTGACCATGACCTTTGACCTCTTGCACACAGAACAAAAGGTTAATCACCTTGGCTAATCTTCTGCAATTCCATCAGTTTATCCAGATCAGATGAAAAATATTATTAGTTATTTGGTTCACAAAGTGAGATATAGATCGACCTTTGACCTTGCCCTGTGACTTTGAACTTTAATTCGTTCTTGCCATACCCTCAACCCCTCCACCAAGTTTAGTGTAAATTGTTGAAAAAAATTTAAACGCCGTGCAAGGTGAAGCTTTAACCCTGACCTTTGACGTACTGTTATCAAAAAATAGGTCGATACCTTGGCTGACCCTTAACACTTACTTTAAGTTTGATTAAAGTTGGATGAATTTTTTTTTTGGGGGGTAATTTTGTTCACACACACACACACACACACACACACACACACACACACACACACACACACACACACACACACACACACACACACACACACACACACACACACACACAGGTCAAGTAAAATATAAAATCTGCGCTCGCAAGGAGGGAGCGGGTGTAATAAGTCAGTGGATTGAGGGGTCTATGCCAAAGGTAGTGAATGTGTAAGCAGGAGGATGGGATAGAATGAAAGAAAGCTTAGAGAAAGAAATTCAGATTTGTGTGTAGGAGGTGGGAGTGATAGGTTTGGTGAGAGAGAGAGAGAGAGAGAGAGAGAGAGAGAGAGAGAGAGATTAGCGTTCGTGTATACGGACTAGGCAGCAATAAGGCCTGGGGTGTCAAAACAGTCGTGCAGGATGAGGCTTTTACTTGTACCCTGCACTACGCGTACCAACATACCCCCACCCATCCACCCTCAGAGAGAGAGAGAGAGAGAGAGAGAGAGAGAGAGAGAGAGACTAAGCAAAAATATCTATCTATCTACAGTATATACCTTGGCTGCTTCTCCCAAGGAAAGGAAGGTAGCCGAGGCAGGACGACACACTCCCAATTTACTCATCCACTCAAAACACATTCATTCGCATCTTAGCCACAAAGGGGAAAAAAGACAGATCCTCACCGTACCACACCACACGAGGGTCAACTGGGCAGTGCAATCAGTGACATCCGCGCAGGGCCCGACAGCAGAGCTGGTTTACCCCTGCCACGTTATAATAGACCCATCTTCTTAACCGCACCTGACCTGATCAGCTAATCAGACCAAATGCAGGAGATCCCCTCAGGGCTGCGTCATCATTAATTCATTCACAATTTCTCTCCACTTATTTCTGTCACGCACAGCCACACTTCCTTGCTCAAAAGACATCCTTCTCGCATCCAGCGCTCTTTTCACACTGTCCATCCATCCTATTCGTGGTCTCCCTCTCAGCCTTACACGTCTCACATCAAATCTAGTTATCTTCTTCACCAATCGCTCATTATCCACTCTCTCCATATGCCCAAACTACCGCAACACCCTCTGCTCTACTCGATCAGCCATCTCCCGAACAACTCCAGTTCTCCCTCGCACTTCATCATTTCTCACTGATCCATACGCATCACTCCACACATACTCCTCAGACACCTCATCTCCATTACATTCAAATTTTTCCTCTTTGCTACACCCATGTTCCATGTTTCAGCCCCATATAACGCAATCGGTACCACAACACCCTCATACAGCCTTCTCATTACATACATTCTAAGTGAACGACATCTAAAAACTTTTTTCATTCCTCCCAGTACGTTTCCTACTTCATTCATTCTAAACTTCATTTCTGCATCTATTCTTCCAACCACAGCAACATGTGACCCTAAATACTTAAAACACTCTACCTCCTCAAGCAACTCACCATTCAAAACTATAGTCATCCCTCTACCATCTACCAACCTCGTACACTTCATCATTTTACTCTTATTCTCATGTACATTCAATTTCCTCCTTTCACACACCCTTCCAAACTCCTCTACCAACTGTCTCAATTTCTTCTTTGAATCAGCCATCAGTGCGGTATCATCTGCAAACAGCAGCTGCTTCAGATTCCATTCTCTACCATCAACATTCACCAGACTCAGACCTCCACCTAAAACTCTTGCATTCACCTCCCTTACAACACGATCCGTATAAATATTAAATAACCAAGGCGACATCACACATCCCTGCCGCAGCCCCACTCTCACAGGAAACCGATCACTCACAGTATTTCCCACTCCTACACACGCTCTACTATTTACATAAAAACTTTTCACCCCTTTTAGTAACCTACCATCAAGTCCATACAATCTTAAAACAGTCCACAAAGCCTCCTTATCAATTCTGTCATACGCTTTCTCTAAATCCATACATGCCCAAAATACATCCTTGCCTTTCGCTAAATGCTTTTCACACACTTGTCTCACCGCAAACACCTGATCCACGTATCCCATTCCTGTCCTAAAGCCACACTGCTCACCACCAATCACTCCCTCTGTACCCTTTCTAACTCTCTTAATTAACACTGTACCATACACCTTCCCTACAACACTCAACAGACTTATACCCCTAAAGCTAGTACATTCATACTTATCACCCTTGCCTTTATACAACGGGACCACACAAGCACTTGCCCAGTCAATTGGCATCATACCTTTCACAAAGCACACATTCAACAATCTTACTAACCAGGCAACAATAGTCGCTCCACCATCCTTCAGGCATTCCACAGCACACCCATCCATACCTGCAGCTTTCCCTTGTTTCATCTCCTTTACATAACGAGGAACACTGACCACACATGGTACCATAAAAGCGTCCACATGAGGCGGAAGCTGTAGGTTGTTCACAGTAAGCAGGTGAAGATATCAGTGTTTCATATGAGTAACGCACGACACTATGACAGTGGCACATAAACGCAGTGTAGTCACACATATGCCATTTTGTGTGACTCGCTTAGACAGAACACGATCTGGAAACTTATGGCTGTTGATTCCTTCCTTCTGCGATTAAGGAAGAACAATCCATGTCTTTCATACAATACACGAAAAGGTGTGGCTTCAGGCGTACTCCAGCATCCCTACCCACCCGCCCCACAACCCTTCCATTACCCAGCTTGGTTTATCTGTGCCGGTTTGTAGCGTCCTCCACGCTACAACTTGGCGCATGCGACTTGGCAGTAAAAGACACTAACCTACAGATGTAACTCTTATCTTCTCTGATCACGAGTTCCAGAGGATATCAAAGAGTCAACTTTGCTTTTTCTGTTCCATTTGTGCAATCAGGAACAAAGCTTAGTGTGTCGTTCCACTGCGTCTGCTTCACACCTGGGGCTTGTTTGTGTCTTTCGTTGTTGACAAGTCTTATGAAAGAGAATCATCTAAGGGCACAGAAACATGCCAAACCACTCATAGTTTACAAATATCGATCAGCAGCGGAAGCCAAGATGCATAAGAGGCGATATACGAGGCAGACTTTTGTCAGTGACTATGCATGGGTAAAACAACGTTAGGAAATTGATGTGTATGGTAATGTTTCATGAGGTATCTAATTGGAAGCACTGACATACAAGTAGACATACATTTTTTATTTGGCGCAGTTTTATCCTTTATTGGATAGTTAAAGTGATGATAAATTGTCTTGCGAAAATTAAAACATCTGGGCAGAATCCAGAAACTGTAAAAAACTGAGACACACGTATGTTCCCGCGCTTGTTTTTGTTATATTTGCTTTCTCTGTTGCCTGTCTTAGACGCATCAAGGGTAAATAGTATAGTTTATAAAATTCATATTTATTTATTTTTTTTCTTATTCACACCGAATAGGCACAACAGTATTATTACATCATAAACCCGGCGTCAGCAATAAGAAAGTATTTTTACGTATAGTATATATGCATCATCTTTCATAGGAAATCAGAAATTTGACATTTATATTCATTGGAGATAATTATCTCACTGAAGTTGGTGCTTTTGAAATACTTTTCTTTTCCGGAGGGTTTCATTTATTCATTCCTGTGAAAAAGAGTAAATGTTAATTACAAGATGTAAATCAAGTTCTAGATCTTGAGGTCCTTTCTTTTCCATATGCGTTTCATAGACATAATACAAAAATCTAAGTGTTATCAGCGTAGTTTCTTGCTGATAAGGATAAATGAACACAATTATATTATGTATTCTGAATAACTAAAACAAAATATTTAAGCATGATTGTCCAAACATGGTAGTCTTCCTCCAAAATGAATAGATGTTCAGCTATTCAAAGTTTTGTTCAGAAACGTCACATAAGTTTGAAATGTCGAAACCCAGTGAAACACATTTAATTTATATAAAATATGTCTAGTAAATTATTGATATCGCCATTTGTACTTCCAAATATCATCAGTTATAAATAAATCATAATCATCCCAAGGCTCAGAATCAATGGAACTTAAACATACTGTTCATGAAAGAAGAGAAATATTGACTGAATACCTCGTTCTTCTTCTCCGAAATACAGAGATTTATTTGCTACTGGCGTCCATCCAACCTCCAACTGTTAAAGTATACCCCCTTGCGACCTACATCAGATATTCATGTTTGTTGTTAAATTTGGTGAATAAATGCATGCAGGGCAATCACTGTAGCCAATATGCAGTCTTTATTGGGAGTGAATATTGATTCTGTGAAACTAGGCAGCGATGTGTATATTTAATTAGTGTTTGATGTTATGCTGATATTATTAACTCTCTCTCTCTCTCTCCGCCTCCCTTACCTTCCCTGCCTCCCGTTGCTTCCCCTCCCCCATCCCTCTAACTCACCTCCACAATATGTCAGAACACCAGGTTGCACTCAGCTGTCTTCTTCCCCATCAACCCCCCCAACCCTCACTCTCCCCCCCACTCTTTTTCCTCGTTCTTCTTATTCTTCTTTTCCTTCTTTTCCTACTTCTTCCATATTCTTCCTCTTCCCTTTCCCCCTTTCACCTCGTCCCATTCTCCTCATCCTCTCACCTTTCCCTGCTTTCCTTTTTTCTTTCTCTCTTACTCTCTCCTCTCTCACTTGCTTCCTTCGTTTTCCCTCCCCTGTCGCTTGTCTGCTTGCCTTTTTTTATTTTTTATTCCTTTATCCTTACCCCCAGCAGTTCCCCTTTTTACAGGTAAAATTAAACCCCCAGGTATTTTTGCTGTGATATCTCTACTTCGATTTCAGTTGGCCTCGCGGAACACTGTAAATGAATTATTTTATCTCAGTAAGTTTTTCCTTGTTCGTTCGTTCCGTGTTAAAAATCCTGGAATAGATTATATTGCCTCTGCACGGCTGTTATGAAAGCAGTTGTTTGCTTCATGAAATCATTTAGCGTGTTATGTCCCTCGCAGCATTACTGGCTTCACTGATTAAACCCTGACTTGGTTTATTTTCAGTCATGGATGAAACTCTTTGCATATGACAGGCGAATTTTTTTTCCGTCAACATCAGATAACTTTTTTCTTTATTCAGCTCAGAAAAATTAATTAATTAAATGTGCTACCTTCATGAGAATTAATTCACTTTAGATTTTTTTCGAATACAATGATTCAGAAAATTATAGCCTTAACAATTATATTGCTGCTAGAGTTCTTTCCTTAATTGAACAACACTGTTTTGGGGGAAGCAAGAATGTCAGAATGGGTGGCATCATGGTGCAGATTTTAAAATCTCTGAAAAGACTACTTTTCATTTCTTACTGATGTTTTAATGACCGTTAACGCAGTGAAGTTACTGACGTACTAACTCCCTCGCAGCCTCATTGCCTTCACTAAATACATCCCGGCTTCCTGTACTCCCAGTCACCGGTGATTTAGCACCAACACGACGGCGTATGTGTTTAGTCTGTTCTTGATACCGTCCGACGATTTTATTCAGCATAGAATGAACCTTTCGTAGTTTGGTAAAGGTTGTATCTAATCCCTGCAGTTATTGGAATCTCTCTTGAAGGAAGTGGATAAAATCGTCTGGACAGAGCAAGAATCTACTGTACTGGGAAAAGATGTCATCGGATTAAAGAAATTAGAGGTTCTGCTTCTACGGTTAAGAAAAAATCGTCACAGTATGAAGTCTGGACAAGCTTAGCAACTCCTACTCTCCACGTTGGTATATGTACTCGTATATTGCGAGTCACTGGGTATTTAAAGATGATGGTTTTGTACGTTTTAGACAGGTATATTAATCACAGCAAAACTGTGAACATGCTCAGCTACTCTTCTTGCAGTGAGTCATATGGGAGATAAATTTACTGTTTCTCTTTTAACTCGACCTTCACTGCTTGTATTTTATTTCTTTTCTTGCTATAGTATATATATATATATATATATATATATATATATATATATATATATATATATATATATATATATATATATATATATATACCGATACAGTAATATGCATATCAATCTAGATGTATTAAATAATAATCATCATCATCATCTAATCCTGTGTTGACCCATGAGGAGCGTGGGAGTCCGGGGCTAGGGAGGTTGGTCCATACATTTAAGATGAGAGTGACCAGCCTCACTCATCCCTGAGTGGCATTAGGTGAGTAATAAACCCCAACCATCCCTTGGATATAAACCCGCACAGGTTCAATCCAACTGGAATGTCTTAATTACCCACTGAATCACCAGGCGCCATGATTTGTTTATATGGTTACCACGCAGCGTAATAATTGGTTTTCCGGTGTACAGGAACCATTTGGCTTGTCACTCAAGTGTACAGTCACCTATAGGCAGAAGGAAGAGGAAAGAATGAAGGAAAAAAAGACAGACGAGGGAGTGTAGAGTCTCCCGTAGGCATAAGGAAAAGGAAAGAATGAAGGAAAGAAAGAAAAAAGTGGATGGAAGGAAAGAAGGAAGGAAGAAAGGAAAGGGCAGTCACCCGAGAACACCACTACATTGAGTGAGTGGATGGTAAGCGCCCCCACCTACTAAATTTTGAGAATTATATTATAATATTCTTACAATGATGATACTACTACTACTACTACTACTACTACTACTAATAATAATAATAATAATAATAATTTCCGGTATCTTTATTTTCGCAGCCAATGGCTGAAAATACACAAATCACTAATCTAGTATCCTAACCTAAGGTGGTCAACAGGCTGACTGGCTGCTCCTGAGGAGCGCGGACACACTACCAAGCCTCACCGAGGCTGACTTGAGGCGTAGGCACGAGGGGACAGATCGCCTAATCTTTACTGCGCTACACTTGACGGGTGAGAACAATCTCAACCAAGCAAATAGCGATGTCTCGATGTCTGAGCGGGTCTCGAACTGGGGTCTCTTGAAATGGGAGTCGAGTGATATATATATATATATATATATATATATATATATATATATATATATATATATATATATATATATGAGCCACAGTGGTAGAGTGTGCGTTTTATATATATATGAACCTCTGTGGTACAGTGGTAGAGTGTGCGTTTCGTACACGGGTGAGCCAGGGTTCGCGCCCCGCCAGGGTCATAAACTCTGGGAGTGTTCACCCGGCCACGTACTGCACTGGCGGACACAGGGGGTGCTGTGGTTGAATCAGTGTCGCTTACTATAAAGTATGCTTGCACCCAGTCGCTTGGGCGGGCCGATTACACTCGGTTCACAGACTACACACACATCCAAAGCCACTCCAACTCTACAATTACACTTACAGGCACTTCTCACCCTACATACAATCTCGACCAGACAGCCTAAGCCACTTGGTAGAGATACATTGGCGATCAGAGAGAGCGGAAAAAGTCATAGCACGGCCCCCCTTTTTTTTTTTTTTTTTTTTTTTTTTTTTTGAGTCCAAAATATGGCCAAAACACGATTTTGACAAATATTACACGAGTGGAGAAATTGCCCATTTCTTAAAAGAACGTACTACGCTGCTACGATAGTGAAAACGCGGCCTGAGGCCAAAAATTATGGAATATTTAGTCATTACGCGAGACAACTTGTCAACACACCGTAAAAAACAGACAAAACGCGGGCAGATTTAGTCATAGCGCGCGTTGCATCTGACCGTGACGTATCCCCTGATCCTCCCTGCCTCTTGGCGGTTTGCCCAGACCAAGCCACAGGTTATGCCCATTTTGCTAGGTACTAAAATGCATGTATGAGATTTAGTACTTATGGTAGTGCTAAGTACATCTGGTACGACTTAGAAAAAAATGCCATCCAATTTTCTGTTAATGATCTGTGATGAGCATAATATAAGAGAAATAAGCTGTTCAACTTTATTTAAGAAGTGGCACCAGCGTCCATACAGGACATGTCTTTACGAAACTTCAGTACGTAGTAGAACTACACAGTGCACACGACGCACTCAGTCACCAGTCTACTACGAGCCCAGAAGAAAGTGCTTGGATCTACTTAAAAATGGGCAAGCCACAATATTCGCAGAAATATAGAAAGCGTGGCTAAAGGACGAAAAGTACAAAAACTGGCTTTTCAAGGTTCCTGGAGATGATAGAAATGGATTTTGTAAAATTTGCAAGTGTACTTTGCAACTCTGTGCGACCTTGAGAAACACAGAAACACAAGCAAACATTAGAAAGCTGCAGAGCCTTTTAGTAGAGTGAGACACACAGTTCTCCCATTTAAGAAACTTGGTGAAGCAAAAGGTGGAGGGAACTCTGGCCATGTTTGACCTGTTGATTAATAGTGACCTATTTCGACAGTACTGTGCAGAAAAAAAATGCTATAACTTGGTTACAAAAATGCGTGGAGGGGGGAGGAGTAATATTAGCGACTTTTGATAGAATGGTTAGGGACATTTTAGGGACTTTCAGGCATGAGCATAGCGAGATTTGAAAATGTGAGTTGGCAACCCTGATTCCTGTGCCACTTGAGTCAAGCAGAAGCTTGACGTGATCAAGCAGAAGAGGGGAGAACGTAATTGTGCCATCGCCAAAAAGTGCCAAGTCAACGAGTCAACTGTTCGTCTGACCCAGCGCTTATTATGATGGAAAGGTACCTGGTCATGTACTGTAACCGACGGGAGAGGGAAGAAGTTCCAATCGACTCTATAAACACACGCCAACTCCTCAGTTCAGGTTGAGGAATCCTCCAGCGTTTGTGGGTACTGTTGTCATTTTTAGGTAGGTAAATGTCCTGGGAAATATCCCGGAAAATTGCCCCAAAAGGTGAAGTTGGGGCTGGCTTGGGAACCATGAAACCCGTTAACATGTAAACATATGGCTGTATAACACGGAATATTCATAAAGCGGGACCTGCCAGGAACAATATGCACGCATTATGTGAGAGGTGACTGTATATATATATATATATATATATATATATATATATATATATATATATATATATATATATATATATATAATATATATATATATATATATATATATATATATATATATATATATATATATATATATATATATGGAGCCTCTGTCGTACAGTGGTAAAGTGTGCGTTTTCGTACACTGAAGAACGAGGGTTCGCGCCCCGCCAGGTTAATAAACTTTGGGAACGTTCTTCTGGCCACGTACTGCATTGGCGGACACAAAGAGGTGCAGTGGTTGAACCAGTGTCGCATACAGTGTATGCATGCACCCAGTCGGCTTGCGCGGGCCGATTACACTTAGTTCACAGACTACACACACATCCAAAGCCACTCCAACACAACAGTTACACTTACAAGCACTTCTCACCCTACATACAATTTCTGCTAGACAGCCTAAGCCACTTGGTAGAGATACATTGGCTGTATCGTCCCCACTTCGGTAGGGATTGGCTGGTCCTGCAGTGGACACTCAAACGGCTGATGAGATGATATATATATATATATATATATATATATATTCTCTGTACACTATTGTTGAGAGAGAGAGTTCACACTTTTGTGGTGTCACATTATGAGTTGTTAATCTGCTTCATTATTATTCCTGCTATTCTTTTTATTTTAATGTTGTTAGCATAATTGCCAGTTAACTTAATAATATTCTTTTAATTTTTTGCAGGTAAGGATCGCTCTTCTTCTCGTACTACACATGTAAGTATAAGGCCATTGCAGATGTTGATATACTAATGTACTGATGTAAAAGATTTTTTTTTTTCTGTGCACTAAGCGGTGCAAGAAATGTAATTCTGCATGTACTTTCAAAAACAGGTCGAAGAGTTTTAAGTGTTGTAACTGCAGTAATATTACATACACTGACAACGAAATAGAGGGATAGTGTCGTGTTGGTAAGAGTATGCTTGTTATAGACTACCGTTTGGGGAGATTCAACACAACATTTATCTGCCATCAGACCAACCTGGATGATAGGACATATTATGCACACACCTGTCATGTTATTAAAGTAAAAGGGCGACTGCCTGTCAAAATTACATTTTCACCCATCGCCCCTGCTTCCGCCCCCCCCCCCCCCGACCCTTCCCATCCACATGTATGACTCCACAAACAGAAATTAACCATTACCTGAAAGAATTATTTCAGTAACACTAGAATAAAATGTGAAAATATTTAGGTATAAAGTGTTCTATGTCATGGTCACAGGTCGATGTTAAACTTTCCCTGCTTCACATCTAAATACTTAGGCGTTGGAGTTTTATTAGTGGGGATAACTTCTCGCTGTTTTTACCAATTATTTTTCAGTGATTTTTTTAATGAATAAATATTGACAAGATTTTGCAAATGATTTTTTTTTTTTCATAAAGCGATTATTGTCCTTGACTGACAGTGATTTAAAACTTATGTTATTGCTTTAATAGTTCATTAATTACCAATCCGTCGGTGTGCCAATGGTATAGGACACGCATTTTTCGCTTGACGAATCAGTTTCCTTTCTTGATACCAATTCTTTATCATTCTTTAAGTATCTGTGTGTGTGTGTGTGTGTGTGTGTGTGTGTGTGTGTGTGTGTGTGTGTGTGTGTGCAAACACAGCACACACCACCACCACCACACTCTTCCACCACAACATTTTGATATTCTCCACCTACACTCATGCATTTTGCCCAGCAACGTTTTGTGCAGCTCAGGCCCGGCTCGCGTTGCACTTAACAGCTACACCGGCATCACCGGCACTGGATTTACAGGAATATACGAGAATTAGACTTTATTTATTTATTTTTCATTCTCTTGTTACCTCCAAACGATTTTTGTAGAAGGAAGCTGGTGTTTTAGGAGGCATAGTAAAATGAAAATGTCACTAATGTAAAATGGGAATGTATTGTACTTTGATTCGCCAGTGTATTATAATAATAATAATAATAATAATAATGGTAATAATAGAAATAATAATAACAACAATAATAATAATATTAAATGATAATAATAATAATAATAATAATAATAATAATAACGCTGGTGATGATCATTACAACAACAACTACAACAACAACGCTAGTTTCAGTTGATAAGTGGGTTGGGCCAGAAATGGGAACAGGAAAATAAATAAGGAATATAAAATGCTGAGACACTTAGTCTCTGGACTAAGGGTAGCCGATAATGAGAGACAAAAGACGTCATCGTGGCGACGGGGTTAAAAACTATCTGTATTTATTACTAAACAGCGGACAACTTATTTATTTTATTGTGGCTAACGCTGGACGGTTTTATTCGCCACAGGAAAGCCTCCCGTCTTCTATGGACAGTTTTTAATTTTTGCATGCCTAGAATTACTACTCAGTTTGAGTCATTAACCATGTGCCCACCAGTCCTCCTAACATGGATTCAGTCTCACCCCAGGGCGACATTTAAGAGGTTGCAGTAGTATGGTCTTTCATGTGTTCTCACATGTTTGCATCTTGTCCAGGTTCTGTAGATGGTACAGACTGAGTGACAACACAGCCACTACAACAAAGTGTCCACATGCACCTCTCACCCTACTCCCAAAAGCCTTCCAAACTTATCTCCGTGCGTGAAGCACTGGGAGAGGGCCGGGCACTTCACCAGTGACACAACTGTGTTCCTCGGCCCTATGGATCAGTTGCCCTTCAGGACCCGTGAAGCACGACTTGAGCATGTCTAATGCAGCTGCCAACCGATGCCAGGCGTGTGTAATCCCGTCTGTACAGTACACACATACTGTTCACACCATCATACCTAATAATAGACACAAATGGCTCTTACCTCCAATTTTGCTTATCGTTAATCATATTTTACCACACACACACACACACACACACACACACACACACAATCAGTGGTTCAGCACACAGCTACATATTCACAATTGTAAAGCACAGCAAAATATTCAATGAATTATCATCCACCTCTGTAGTGACTTGAAACGTATAGGGGTTGTGGATAATTCTTAACCTCCTCAGCACAATGACGTGTCTCTCATGTAATATTTCAACCTTCAGACGGTTTTATTCAGCTTAGCGGAGACTTTCAGAACGAGGGAATAGATACAGCCATCTTTAATCCTCTCATTACTAAGTTGTTCTTTCAAGTAAATTATAATTGTATGAAAGCAGCAAGAATAAAACAAAAATGACTTCCTCAGACTGAAGAAGATGACTTGGTGTGGAGTGTGGGTGTATCGCGTTAGCACAGTGTTGGCTTAGGATGATGGTGTTGTCAGAATGAGTTACTGTGTTCGCACAGTAGTGAGGCGCCGATGCCATACTGATCACATAAATGCTACTCGTATCAGAACACCATCTTCCTATTATTGACAATTTTTATTTCATGTATCTGTACTTGTTTATCTACACTATATATTTCTATCAACCTTGCTAGCTTTCTATAGGCAGTGAATTATGTTTGGGTATTTTTCTGTCTCTGTATGTACCACTAACACTGCCACACCTGTCCTCCTCCTCCTCCTCCTCCTCCTCCTCGTTTTATCTTATGCTGCGTCCTTTCTTTCATTTTACTCACCCTTGTTTACATTCCATTTTTTTCTTCGCAAGACAACTGAAATCTTTCTTCCCTAAGCATCTCCCTGTAAGGTCCACCGTTCATTATTTGCTCTCGCATCCACCTCCCCATTATCTTCATTAGTAAAAGCGCCGTGCCCTCTGTATGGTAACCCAGACAGCAATGTATGAAAAAGACCCCCTCCCCTCACCCTTCTTTTGCTCCCCTTCACTTCACTCAAACCCTCTCACATAATCTCATCTGTCTCCCCCTCCCCTCACCTTCACCGCGGCCGCTGTCCCTCCTCCCCTGCCCATCCTCCCAGGACACCCCAGCAGATTTATATACGTACTGTATTGCGTGCAGACCTCAGGGCTCCTCACGTGCAACCGTTGGTATACCGAGACGTGCTGACTGTCAAGATGTAGGCATGGTTTTGAGTCTAGCGTTGTGAGCATGTTTACACTGAACACCTGCACTGAGAGGACTCATTTGCACTTCATTGGTTCTGCCTCCCGGTGATTGTGTTCAGCTTACTAGATATGTTGACAAGAAAGTGGTATGAATGGAATAGTGAGACTGTTTGTATTTGTGAGCACGTGTACACATGGGTAAGAATCGGATATTTAATTAGTTTCTTGCATATTTACAAACTAATGTTTCTTTGATGTACCTATGATTATTTGTGAAGGAGGACCTTGGGTGGGCCTTTTACTTACGAGTAAGATCATCGGGCGTAAACCACAGAAAAGAGTATTCCTCCAAGGTTTAAGGGATAATGCTACTAACAGTTTTGAATAGGACGACTTTATATTCTTCTTGGTACCTTCATTGTATATTGAGCTTAGAACAGTCTTTTCGAATTGAACGCGTGCGATATGGCCCTCCATTATCCCTTCACTAGCAACGGGCTGTCCTAAGATGCAAAAATCGCCTGGCAGATAGAAAGGAGCTGCCTTAGTGCAGGAGTTGTGGTGATCAGGAGTATGATAGTGTACAGATAATAGTGGGACGTGATTATGGTTTATACCATTGAAGGTGTTTATGGTTTTACAACTGGAGGCGTTTATCAACTCTCAGACCACCCAATATTTGGTCAAATCGGATCACAGCTAGAGGATCACATCATTGACCTTGCCTTGTGACTGTGGTATTTGACTGCTCAAAACTGAATCATTTCGTCCTTGCCCTACCCCCAACCCTTCCACTAAGTTTCATATGTCGAATCAGAACTATTTAAAATGAACATGCCATGTAACCTTGACCGTTAATCTGTCATTAAAACAATAGGGCACTCTCTTGGCTGATCCTCAACATTTCCACCAAGATATGTTAAAATCGGAGTAAATTTCTCTCTCTCTCTCTCTCTCTCTCTCTCTCTCTCCCTCTCCACACACACACACACACACACACACACACACACACACACACACACACATACACACACACACAAAGCAAAACAGTGCCTTGCTACAGTGTGGTATGCTCAGGTAATGATCATGATGACGATTACGTACTAGACACATTAATGGTATGCTGGGAATGTGCGTATATGAACATCACGCGTAATGCAACAAAACCCAGGAAAATGTTTCAACAGTCACCGTAGCAACAGATTCGAGTTTACCTGCTGGCAACAGCCGTGATCCAGACGTATTTCCGGGTCAGCCCCACCCATGACGTCATCCTGAGGAGCCACCATGATCAATATGGCCTGGAGCCACAGTGATATCATGAAAGTGGGCTGAGCTTTGGTGATGATGTCAGTGAAGTGGGCAGGGATTTCATATATGATGTCATGGAAGTGGGCAGGGATTTTTTTACGACGTCATGTAAGTGGGCAGGGATTTCCTTGCTAAAGTCCTAGAATTGGACGAGACATTCCTTGATATCCTGGAAATGGGCGATATTTCTCCTGGTGTCGTCATGCAAGTGTGTTGGGCTTTTCTTGACGGCGATGTGAAAATAGGCAGTGCTTTCCTTGACTTCCTGGATGTGGGCAGTGCTTCCCTTGATGACGTCATGTGTGGGCGGGGCTTACAAGTAATTGATAGTAAGCTTGTTTTTGACGAAAGAACAAGGGACACAGGATGATTCTGCACTTTCCTTTCCTTGATTGTTTAGCAACATGAGTCTTCAGATACTACAGAGGACCATTTGTTTTCTCGTAACTAAGATGTATTTTTGCTGGAAGAACAAGAGACATAAAAGTATTCTGTACTATCTTTTCTTGTCCTTCCTGCAAAACTAAATCATAGTTACGACAAGGAATAGATAGTAAGTTTGCTTGTGACTCACCTCCGCGTTGTGTTAGTAAGGGACGTGGTGAGATAAGTCTCTTGATCCATTAACAAAGTAAACACACATCCCGTGACGTGCCGTGCCTGACCTTCCTCTGTGTTACCGATTCCTTCCTTGTTCTCTCCCTTCTGTCTCTTTCTGCAGTTTGTTTCTTCCTGCTGTCTGTCCCTTCCTGCTGTCTATCTCATCCTATTGTTGATCTCATCCTGCTGACTGTTCCTTCCTGTTGTCTGATCCATCCTTCTGTCTGTCCCATCCTGCTGTTTGTACCTTCCTGCTGCCTGTCCCGTCCTGCTGTCTGTCCCCTCCTGCTGTCTGTCCCCTCCTGCTGTCTGTCTCATCCTGTTCTCTGTCCCATTCTGTGGTCTGTCCCGTACTTTTGTCTGGCCCGTCCATTTCTCTGTCCCATCCTGTTGTCTGTCCCATCCTGCTGCCTTCCTGTCCTTCTCTCAGTTCCTTGTCCTTTCCCTCCTTAGAGAGACTCCTTCCTTTCTTGAGTCCTCGTCTTTCTTTCGTCTTTCCACTCGCGACTGTTGATATCCTGTTTAACTCTTTTCTCATTTTCCTTTCTCCTCCTCTCCCTTCTTCTCGTCTTCATCTCTTCTTCACCTCTGCCTCCTTTTCCTTCATTTCATCCCAGTTCGTTATTTCTTCCTTCGTCCCAAATTTTTCTTGTTTTTATATTTCTCACGCGCTTTTCACTTCTTGTCTTCCCAGTTTCTTCTCAGCTATTTCTTTAAATCTCTTTTTTTTTTCCATTCCACAGAGTGGTAGAGGCATGTTATCTCCTCGGGCGGATGAAGTTGAAGGACGAGGAGGAGGAGATAGAGGAGTCGGTTCTGATAGAAACTGTTGCCTAGCAACTGCGAAAGTCCGGAAACGTTACAGAAAAGGGTTTTAGGGCCAACCCTGATACAGTTACAGTAATCTTCTTCGGGTTTAATATGTTATTATTTGCGTCTGTTGTGAACTTCAACGTCTCATACAGTCTCCTACTGTGGAGGAAGGCTGCACAGTGTTACTGTGCTTGTTCTCATTGCTCGTTTTTGTTTTTCTCCTTCTTATACTCCTCATCCTTCTCATTCTTTCTTCGTTAATCTCCCTCTTTCTTCCTCATACGACTCTCACACTTTTTTACGCATTTTTCTCTTCATTCTTCTCCCCCAGTCCCTTTCCCACCACCATTCCACACTTCACGCTCATTCCCCCACCACTGCCCGCTTTCACTCTTACCCAGTTACAAACTTTGAGAGTTCTCACTTCACTGTCTCGTTCTCCCTCCGTTTCTTCATTCTTGTTCTTTTATTCCTTTCGTTCTCCCCACTCGCCCTAACCCATATGCTCCTGCTCTTCCTTCCTGTCTTGTTTTTTCCGTATTATTTTCCTAGTATATCCTCTTCATTCGTCTTTTCTACCTTCTTCACTATTCTTTTGTTTTCTTTAACCTTCGTTCTTCTCATTCTTTCCCAACCTCCATTCTCTTCCTTTGTTATTTCATTCCTCATTCTCTCCTTCCGCATGCCTCTCCTCCTTTTTTCATTATTCACCGCTCCCTCCTTGTCCTCCACCTTCTCCTTCTTTATTCCCATCAATATTAAACTCCCCTTCCTCCTTCCATATCTCACTCCTCCACCTTCCTCCTTTTCATCCCCTTTCCACTCACCACCAGCATTCTTCTGCGTCACTCACACAGTTACTAACTTTTTGTCTGTACTCACCTCATTACACCTCTCACTTCATATTTCTCTTCCTCATTCTTATTTACTTCCGCATCCTTATCTTCCCCATTCTCGTCCTCTTTCTCGTTGTTCCTCACTTCATTCTTCTTCACCGTTATTCTCCTTTCCTCATGCAATTTTCTTTAAACCATCGTCCTTATCTTCTGCTTCCTTTTTCTTCTCTGTCATTTGGCCAGCTCCATGTTGCCCTTATTTTTAGCTGCATTTTCTTTCTTGTATTCTCTCTTCCAGTCTTGTTTAATTGTGGTAGGCAGTTCTACCTTTCAGAATTAACCGATTCCTACCAAACTGAGACACAATGACCAGCCTATGACTTAGTTGTGTCTGCAAGGTTTTGGTTGTTAGGCAACTATTCGGTGCGTAACAACTGCCGAAAACACGTTTTTTTTTTTTTTCGCATTTTTCACGTTTTCAGCTGTAGAAGCATTAATACTGGCCATAGAAAGCTCTTACTTCTTTAGGTGTAATCTTGAGGTCATTCCCTATCGGAAGTGTTCCATCCATTTTTCCCCTCTCTCCTCTAGTTTTCGAGTATCAACCCTGCGAAGATTGGCCTCAGTGTTCCTAGCAACCAGTACCGGTTTCCAAAAATGACCCCCTAGTTTCCTAGTGGCTCGATGGAATTGAATGAAAGTTTGCTTGCTTATAGACACTGAATAGTACTACAACTTTCTAATGTACACCTATGTGCTACATTGACCAGGTCAGGGGTCAAAGGTCATCAAATGCGAAAACGGCGAAAATACCCTAAAATCAAGACTATGCTCGAGCGAAATACTAAGACCCCGAAGATTATTAAGGCAGGGCCATGATTCTTGGGTAGAATGTTGCACTGGAGTACCTCCATACAAACTTGTCATTTAGTGTCAAAATTCACTTCCAGTCGCTGGCAGCGCCACCTAGTAGTACTGGTACCTCGGGTGGGCCTTTCTGCTAATTTCAAGTTCCCTAGGTCCACAGTGAGTGGATGGAATAGAATTAAACTTTGCATGCTCATAGACGTTAATGAGTACTACAAGTGTACTTCGTACATGCATGACCTGTATCCGCCAGGTCAGGGGTCAAAGGTCATCAAGTGCAGAAAATATGAAAAGCTCTAAAATTACGACCTTGCTCGCGCGAAATGCTAAGGGTCCGAAGATTATTAAGTCAGGGCCATGATTCTTGGGTGGAATGTTGCACTGGAGTACCCGCATATAGAAATGGCTTTTAGTGTCGAAACTCACTTTCGGTCCCTGACAAAGCTTGGTCCGCTTAGAGCTGGCCATCGTCGCCTACCGGCATATCCTTTATATTCTTGTTCTTTCTTCCTCAATCCTTTCTTCCTCATTCTCTTCACCATCGTTCATTACATTCTCATTCTTTTCCTTCATTTTTCTCGTCTTCCTCTCGCCGTCATACCTCCTTCATTCTTTCCATCTTCCCCATTCGTCTGCTTCCCTTTTCTTCTCTTTCTCTTTCACTTATATTGTTGTTTTCTCTCCCTAGTTTTTTTTTTCTTTTCTTCCGTTTATAATTTTTATTTTCTTCCTCACTCCTCTCCCCATCCACGTTCCCCTTCCATTTCTCATTCTCTTTTCATTTTCTCCACTTTCTCTATAGCTCATGCTCCTCTCGTATTTACTTAAATCGCAAGATGCCAGGCATATGAGAGCAACGAGGGTTTATCTTGTTGGAATAAGCTTTGAAATAAATTTCATTGCACTCAAACATTTAATACCAAAGCACACATTTTCACAAGGCATACCTGCATTACCCCTCCCAACCCCTACCACAACTCCTGCTTGTTCTACCCAACTATTTTTCCCTCACGCCTATTTGTTTACCACCTGACATTTTCAGCTTTTGAGAATATTTTGGAATAACGTTCAGTGCATCAGATCACTAATACTAAGACACCCATGTTCACAGAGGAGTGGATGGGGACATGGGAGGGAGAATGGACAGGTAATATTTGTGGGGAGGGAGGATAAAGGTTGAGAGGATAGGTGGGTGTGGGAGTGCCAGCCAACACAATTAATGGTCGGGGAAGGGGAGTGGGGTAAGAACGAGTTTAAGAGAGGAGGTGATGGAAGGGGTAGAGAGAAAAATTAGGAGCAAAGGAGAGGGAATAGTTGAGAAGGTGAGAAAAACTATGGGTGGAAGGTGCAGCTGAGAGTGGATCAGAGATAAAGGTGGTTGGGAGAGTGAAGGAGGTACGTGAGATAAAAAGGTGGGGTGCTTGGGTGAGGGATATCAGTGAGTGAGGCATGTTGGTGGGAGGAAAAAGTTGATGGCTGGAATAACTGCGATAGTATATGCGAAAAAAAAAAGATTGATGGGAGAGTTAGGAATGTGTGAGAGAGTGGGTGGGGAAAAAAGTAGCTAGATGGAAGGGTGACGGATTTTGGCTGGGGAGTGGGCGGGAGGGTGAGGGGTGTAAGTTGGAGTTTGAGTTGGAAAAAAAAACTATGTAGGAGGGTAAGGGACTTTGGTAGGAAAGTGGATGGGAGGATGAGGGATGTATGTGAAACAGTGAGTGAGAGGCGAATGTGGTACGGTGGGTAGAGGAAAAACGTCTTTTGCAGAGTGAGGGAAGTAGGTGAGAGGGTGGGTAGAAGTACTGGGTGGGAGGATGGGTGAGGAATGTCGATGGGACCTACAGAGAGAGAGAGAGAGAGAGAGATTGAAGAAAATTAAGGAACGGGGAAATTCTAAGGTGTACGTTAGAAAAAAGATGGATGGGAAGGTAAGTGGGTGGTGGGGAGGATTCCAGAAGACAAGTGGGAGCAATCACTGGGTAGGAGGCAGTGGTGGCAGGTGGAGAGCTGAGAGGACAGGTGGGTGTGGGAGTGCCAGCCAACACAAGCAATGGTCGGGGAGAGAGAGAGGGAGGAACAACGAATTTCGGAGGGGAAGAATGGGGTAGAGAGAGAAAGTGAGAGCAAAGGAGAGGGAATAGGTGGGAAGGCAGAGCATGGGTGGGAAGACGAGTGGAGTAAGGGAGAGGGGAGTAAGGGAAGGGGAGGTGGAGAAAAGTGGAAGGCAAGAGACGGGGGAAGAGGGGTAAGGATGTTGAGGAAGAAGGAGAGATGGGAGAAGGGAATTAGAAGCGAGTAACAGTTTGATTTATTATTATTATTATTATTATTATTATTGTTGTCATTATTAGTTATTATTATTATTATTATTATTAGTTACTATTATTATTATTATTATTATTATTATTATTATTGTGATTATTATTATTACTACTACAGCAACAACAGCAACAGCAACTACTACTACTACTACTACTACTACTTCTCTTATTACTAGTACTATTATTATTATTATTATTATTACTATTTTTATTATTATTATTATTTTTCTTTCTCAACTCCTCGTAAAGACAGCCACTACCGTAAATACATTCACACCACCCTATCTTTTAGGTGGGAACTGCTGAATTTGATAGTAAAGATGTCGAAACATGTCATGATAGTTTTACACACACACACACACACACACACACACACACACACACACACACACTCTCTCTCTCTCTCTCTCTCTCTCTCTCTCTCTCTCTTCCCTGGTAAATGTAGACAGAGAGACAGGACAATTGGAGTTTAACTCAAATCGTGTATACCGCAGCCAGGTAAAGACACAAGCACATACAAAGCCACCACAGCCACACTACACCTTCCACCACTCTCGTGAGATCATTTTATTTGAAGCGTTAATTTTAGTTGAGTTATTGTGTGCGTCTTTGTAATTTATGATCACAGTCATGAGGGTTTCAGGTATTTTGAGACTGAGCGTCGCTTATTTCCAACAGGTAAATATACCTGAAGCCTGCAGGTCTAGTGGTCTGTGTAGGCCGCTCCAGGTGACGGGAATGGTTTAGGCACAGGTTCAGATCCCCAAGACAGCTGAAAATTTAGTACGATCTTCACCACACTGCACACGACAACCTCCACAACAACTCCCACCACGTCCCTGGCCACAGCCTTCGCCACAACCATCAGCGCAACCTTCACAGCAACCTTCACCACAGCCTTCACCACAGCCTTCACCGCAACCCTCACCACATCCTTCACCACAACCATCAGCACAGCGTTCACCACAACCTTCACCACAGCCTTCACCCCACCCCTCACCACAGCCTTCACCACAACCATCAGCGCAACCTACACCACAACCTTCACCGCAACCCTCCTCACTGCCTTCACCGCAACCCTCACCACAGCCTTCACAACAACCCTCACCACAGCCTTCACCGCAACCCTCACACAGCCTTCACTACAACCCTCACCGCAGCCTTCACCATTGCCTTCACCACAACCCTCACCTCAGCCTTCACCACAACCCTCACCACAGCCTTCACCACAACCCTCACCACAGCCTTTACCACAGCCTTCACCACAACCCTGACCACAACCTTCACCACAACCCTGACCACAACCCTCACCACAACCATCACCCCGACCTTCACCACAACCAGTCACCATAGCGTTTACCATAACCCTGACCACTGCCTCCACTACAACGTTGACCACAGCCATCACAGCAGCCCACATCACAATCCTCACATCATCCATCACCACAACCAGCACCACAAGTATCACCACAGTCCATACCACAACCATCATCACACCAGCCACCATAACCTTTACCATAATATCCACCATACACAGCACCACAACCCTCACCACAACACATCATACCGGTATTTTTGTATCGTGACCTTAAAAAGATCCATATCTTTTCTAAATACATATGGCTGTGGAAAACGTTGAAAGAGAAATGCAAATTGGAAAGCTGTGTTGGATGTGAGGGAACTCTAGTTACAGAGGAAGAAGAAGAAAAACAACAGGAAAGTAAACAGACTCCATCTCTCATATACCTGGCATCTTACGACGCAGGTAAGAAGGCGTCATATTACAGAATAACTGAGCTCACAGTGTGACAGCCAACCCCAAATGTTGCATCAGGTTGGAAGTGTGGTATCGAACTCTTTGTGTCACCTCTGTGTGAAAGCTTCTGCCCAACCCTCACCAACGGTCACCATGACAACGTTACTCCCAGGCAACCAGCAACATTAGCATTAAATCGAAGCAGCCGTAATTTCACGGCAACCTAGCGCTCTCAGATCAAAACACGCATATTATAAGCTAAAATGTGAGACGTTTTGATATCGTGTGTCAAATAGTATAACATATATCTTGTAAGCTAACCATGTAAGCATGTATTAAAATGGCATATAATTATAAGAATACTGTTATTTTGTAAGTTAAAACTGTGGACAGGTTATAATTTCCTCAACCCCGGGTAGTCTCCACAAGGCCAAGTAAAAGTGTTAGTAATAGGATTAAGATAAGAAAGACGACATCGTACTGAAGGCGTTCATAAAGTTAGTTTATAACCTTTTCAGTACGAGATATCTCCCCAAATTGATTGAAAGTGTCAGGCCAAAGAAATGACACAGAAAGACGTCATGAAACGAAAAGGGTTGATAGAAGCATAATTTCTCTGAAGTCTGAGATTACACCTGTGAAATTCTTCAGATAAGAATTGAATAAAAGTTTATGATTTAATGAAGCCAGTTAAAGGTCAACACCACAGGAAAAGATCAGATGCCAAGGTCACAGGACCAGGTCAGTTCAGTCTTAATCCGATTTTAACCAAACTTGGTGGAAGGGTTAAGAGTCAGGCAAGAACGAAGGGATTCCGTTTGAGAACTCCCAACGATCAAGGTTAACGAGCAAGTTCAAAGTTCAACCTGTATGTCTGTGTGTGAATAAAAATAATTAAAACAGATTCAGTCTGCACTGAACCAAACTTGGTGGTGAGTTGAGGATCACAGATGAGGTTGACTTTTTTTATTTTTTAAGTTGCTCAAAGATCAAGGGCATGAGACAAGATCAACTTAAACAGTTTTTATCCATTGTAGGCTATATTTTGTGGAAGGGTTCAGGCTAAACAAGGATAAAGAGATTCTTTTCTGAGAACAATCACTCAAAGGTCATGGTCACAGTGAAAGGTCAAAGATCAGAGTTATCGGGCAAAGTCAATGTTTTAATAAAACTGGAACCACAGTGGGTGAAAATATTAATGGTCAGGCAAGAATGAAATAATTCGAATCTGAGAAGATTCTATCTAAGGTGAACGTCACTAGGCAAAGTTTAATATTTTTGGCCCCTGCACTAGTTGATGGGCGCAAGTGTTGCACTCCGTGAGTGATCTACCTTGTTTATAATATGACAGTCCTTATCATATGTGGTCGAGGCAGCGAACCAGCTGGGTGACTGGGTCTGAGCCGCCAGTAGCAGTCTGGCTGTGCGAGTGAGACGGTGTGTAGCAGTGATTCTAGGCTGTCACCCATATTCCCGGCATTTTCCACTTATTTTGCCCAGCATATAATTTCCTTTATGTTCATCATATGGAAACGCGGTAGCGAGTGAAGTGCCGTAGTTGGCAGGAAAAAAAAAGAGGAATGCATTTTACTGGAAAATTTAATGAGGAAACCATCATTGGTGTGATATCTGTACGTCTTCTTCTTTCCCGTGCCCTTTCCTTTTCAAGTAGTAATTCACAAAATGAAGCCTTGATATAGTATCTCAAGATGATTGGTGCGTTACAGTGAATCTTCTTATAAAGAAAACAATGCGAGACACGAATCTGAGGAAGGATTTGACCTATGCAGCTGAATGGGAATCAATGGTTCTCAACCTTTGTGTACATGTTACCCATAGGATATGAAGGTAAGCTGAAATTGCCCCATTTAAGTTACCCAAGGCGAAAGAGAAGAAAAGTATATAAATATTGGTTAAATATTTCTCTGCATCCAGAGAACTCCATCCAATCCTCTGTTGTGCAGTTAGGCAAGAGCACCGTGTCCCCTGACAGTTCAGTTCCTAAGTGCTTAATTTGATCAGCCCCTTCAAGCCGATGACATGAATTTTATTCTTGCTGTCTTCAGACGATGTTATTTAGCTTTGGAGAAGTTTTTCGAACTCGAGAGGAATTATATCCTTCATTACCTGCAAAACTGTGGGAGCGACAGTTTTTCGAGGATTGTGCCCAGAGTTCTTTTTTGTAGTAAAATAAAGGAGGGACTTCGTACCAGAAACTCGTATCCTTATAACTAATATCTTCAAGTATCGGTGGTGGACACACACAATCACTGCTTTGTTTCTCTTTATGAACTGGAACGGGGGAAAGAACGATAGTATTACGACATTGTAGAAGAGAATGACAGGAGCTTTCGTACAGTTTACAAGTGAATGACGGGAACTGTAGCAAAGTTTTAAGCGAATGGCGGGAATTGTCTGACAGTTTATGAGTGAGTAGCGAACCTTAATTAATAAGACAAGTGAATATCGGAAACTTCAAAATATTTCATATCTGTGAGACTTAGTTGTAGAGTAGTACTTTAGCATTTGTTTCCAGAAATTTGGGTCAATGAATAAGTTTGTTGCTTGACCTTTACCTCACCTAATGGGTGCATGACAGAAGCATATACGAGTATGTTAGTGGAGTAATCTACTCTGTACAAGTGAGTGCCAAAACTTTAGGACAGTTTATCACTCATTGATGAGACTGAACACTGTCACTAAGGAGAGAACCTTAGGCCATTTTATATTTCAGTAGCCAGAGCTTATAGCGTATTTTAGAAATGGCGCCTTTGAGTGATGTCAAGACAATTCTGACATGAAAAACTGAAGTATGAGAGTAATGGTTGTGTGTGTGTGTGTGTGTGTGTGTGTGTGTGTGTGTGTGTGTGTGTGTGTGTGTGTGTGTGTGTGTGTGTGTGTGTGTGTGTGTGTGTGTGTGTGTGTGTGTGTGTGTGTGTGTGTGTCATGGTAATAGCACTGACGAATTAGAGGGTGGTATTTTTGAAGGGTGTAAATTAATGCAATAGAAAACTGAATGATGGCAAGATACTAGTTGGTATAAAATGCCTTGATTATTCCGACTTTGATATATTTCGAACCTTACTTTGGCACGCTTCTTAACCCTAGATAGATAATGTGGGGTCTCAGAAACCCCAGTCCCCGAAATTTAATTTTTAAAAATATGAGCATGAGGTCTACAGATCTGTCCGTCTCATT
Organism: Coenobita brevimanus; assembly: GCF_032717465.1. NCBI lineage: Eukaryota > Metazoa > Arthropoda > Malacostraca > Decapoda > Coenobitidae > Coenobita > Coenobita brevimanus. The sequence goes on along the minus strand of NC_137024.1, from coordinate 9,424,461 downwards.
ACCTTCCTGCCTAGTGATGCTCTTCATGGGGATGATGGGGTCATAGCTGTACCTGGCTCTGATTTTGCTCTATAGACCCATTGGGGTATGTTAGACCCCAGATTACCTATAATGTAACCTCAGTTGAGCCCTCTTGTGATTTTTTTATTTCAATTTGCTGTCTTTCTCCTTTTGTATACAGAAGGTCCCAACATCGGTCTACTGCAGACCACCCAAGGAATCATGATATTACTTTTCAATTTTGCAAGATTTAAGTTTAAAATTTTTATTCCTAAAATTTAATCATTTTTGTATAAACTTTAAAAAAGTATATAGTTTTTCAATTAAACTTTATTTTTTTCTGGCCCTATTTAAAGATAAGGGGTTGAATTATTTGTGTATTGAAGCATTTTGAAATATCTCAAACGGAAGTTTTTTATTTTTTTTTTTTTCCGTGGGGTCCGTCAGACCCCACGTTCCCTAATATAGTAACAAAATCAAGATTACCTATCTAGGGTTAAGGGAAGGGAATTGAGATATCATTCCAACCAAGCCTTATCAACCTAACCTAACAGTGAAAGTCACATTCTTCGGACCTATCCCTAGCATCCTCTGGACTTAATCTTGGCGCCCTTTAGACAGTCCTTGGTACCCTTTCATCCTAACCTTGGGAGTTGATATTTTCCTTTCCTTTTTCGGCAAACACAACAAAAGGGGCATTAAAAAAATGTTAACTCCACCTTCCTATATCCACGCATTCTTCATCGTTCTGCTTTCATCACTCGATCCACACTCACTATTTCCTCATCCATTCCCTTCACATTCTTTCTCACTAATCCCTCATCCACTCATTTATCCATCTTTCTCGCCACTCCCTTTTCCACTTTCATTCTCAGTAATTACTCATCCACTACCGTCTCCCTCTTCTTTCTCACCAATCCCTCATCCACTCCCCTCTCCACCTTTCTCACTACTCCCTCCTTCACTCCTATCTCCACCTTTCTTACTACTCACATCCACTCCTCTCACCTTTCTGACTACTCTTGCATCCATTCCTTTCACCTTTCTCACTACACTTTCATCCACTCCTTTCACCTTTCTCACTATTCCCTCATCCGCTCACTTTTCCACATTTCTTTTCCCACCACTACTCTTTACCTACGTATTGGCTCTCACCCTCGTTCCCTCCACACTTGCCTGATCCTACCACACTCCCCTGCTGCTACCACATCCTCTCTCACACCCCCCCTCTCTCTTCGCGTACCCTCTGCCCCCTACCCCCAAACAACCACCTGTAGCGGCAGTAAGGGCTGGTAACCCCGGATATTTTTATGATTTAACGTACGGCGCCCTAAATATAAGCGCACCCAGGCTCCACTACACTCTCACACCGCTACTGGAACATCACACACCTTATTATTTATTTTTTAACCCACCCTCATTATGACACTGCCGCACTAAGTTGAATACAATCGACTTGCCATTACAGAAAACAGAAGTCGTCATGTGAATAGTGGAGTTTCTAATCCCCTGTATTTTTTTTTTTTTTTCTAACTTAAGACGATTTAATTCAGCTTTAGCCTAACCCTTTCCATTGTACATCTCCCTTGCTTTTTGTTTCTCCCCCTCTTTCCCCGTCCTTGATTTCTCTCCAACTCCTTCTCCCTCTCCCGTTTCAGCCCCTTCTCTCCTTTTTCTCTCTTACTCCTTCTCCATCTCCCATTTCAGTCCTCTTTTCTTTCCGTTTTCTCTCCCATGCCTTCTTTCTCCCTCTTCTCTCGTACTGCTTCTTCCTATTTTATGTCCTCACTTTCATCCCTTAGCAATCCCTTCCTCTCCTTTTTGCGTCGTTGTTCCTAACACACACACACACACACACACACACACACACACACACACACACACACACACACACACACACACACACACACACACACACACACACACACACACACACACACACACACACACACACACACACACACACACACACACACACACACACACACACACACACACACACACACACACACACACACACACGTGCAAGTATACATGCAGTTATGTATAATGACGTGATGAATATGATGATGGAGGTTTTGATTCTGATGCTAGTGTTATCACCATACTCCCTTTTTGCAATTTATTGTATGCGAAAGCAGTCTAATAGAAATAATGGCCTTTGTTATATGTTTTTAAAGAACGGTTTTTCTTTCCTCCAGGTACGTGGTGTGGTGTTTGCTTCCCAGTGCCAGTTGCTGTGTTGGTGTGATAGTGTTGCAGTGTCTGGCTAAGGTAAGTTTATTGTATATGTTATGTATCTCGACCACTGGATAAAAACACTAGGTATGTTTCGTTGTTCATCGGACCGCCTGGTGTCAAGTTCTAGTGGCTGTATTTGCACTGAACTCTGATAAGTTTATTGTATATGTCATGTATCTCGACCACTGGATTAAAACACTAGGTATGTTTCGTTGTTCATCGGACCGCCCAGTGTCAAGGTCTAGTGGCTGTATTTGCACTGAACTCTGATAGTTGACCTTGTTGAAGAGAGTTTTTCTTCATCATACAACGGCTTGGGTACAGCTTGCCCACCACATGTATTAACATGAGTAATTTTATATAATATAGTTTATTGGCAAAAGCATGGATGTACTGATGCTTTGTCAGCGTAGTTATGTAGGAGTACTGAAGGTAAGAAAAACGCGAATAAATCCCAGTAAAATGTTGCCTTCGCGGATTGTGATACGTACAGGAAGTGGGAGATAGTTTGTGAATGGAGCTGAGCTGAGTGAGAGCGGGCTGGTAAGAGGTGGGGTGAGTGAGAATGGGTGACGAGTGAAAAGTTGGGTGAGTTAGAATGTGTTGGAGAGAGAGAGAGAGAGAGAGAGAGAGAGAGAGAGAGAGAGAGAGAGTCAGTCAGGGTATACAGCACATCCAAGTGTCCTCACACCAGTGGAAACGATAAATCACATTGTTCTAATAAGCATCTCCCCTCCTCACCCCAGCGACACTTTTTATCAGTACTTTTGTCTTCGTGTGTCATTTTGTGTTCGTGCTTACCGATATAATCCTGAGTGGTAACGAGTACAAGGATGCTACTGCCATGTGAACGAAGTGGATAAAAAAAAAAGGGGGGGGGAGGTACTTGTAATGCCTGAGCAATGTTGCATATTTAAAACGTATCTTTCATGTACCGTACTGAATAGTAATAGAAAAAAAAAAAAACAGTGAAAAGAGGGAGGGAGGGAGGTTTTCAGTTTGGTGCAATCCGAGGAAAAAAATGAGAAATACGTCATAGACGAAAAGTGCTAATCACCATTCACTTTACCACATGTCTCCAGGTATAGACTAAATAACTTTTTCAACAAAATATGTACGCAAGTTACCTATGTTTTCTATGAAGACAAGCCCCCCCTCCTCTCTCTCTCTCTCTCTCTCTCTCTCTCTCTCTCTCTCTCTCTCTCTCTCTCTCTGTCTCTCTCTCTCTCTCTCTCTCTCTCTCTCTCTCTCTCTCTCTCTCTCTCTCTCTCTCTCTCTCTCTCTCTCACACACACACACACACACACACACACACACACACACACACACACACACACGCACACGCACACGCACACACACACACTTCTCTGTTACAGTGGTTTGTTACGGTAAATTGTCCATAACAGACAAACAACATCCACAGCATATGCCGATGCTACTTCGCTGAACTCTTTCAGTACATGACAGCCATCAAATCTGAAAATATTCTTCTGACTAAATAAAAAATAGGGTTCGTGGATAAGCTTCCTATTTCCTTCACAAACATGTCTTTAATAACGAAAATCAGTTGGCTGTGGCCAGAATAAATAAGACGTCATGGTATTGATGGGACTAATGGACATCATACGAAAAGCATTTACTGAGATGAGTAAATTATTCTGGTAGTAACATGACGTCATCACACTGAAGAACTGAAGAAAATGTGTGAGTAAACAGTGAAAAACAACATGATAATGTAAAGGCTCCCAACTTGTGACTAATCTCACAAGGCAGTCGGAGGAGTACGTGGGGGGGGGGGGAGAAGGGAGTGTGTGATCAGTATTGCGTGCACATCTCCAAACTTATTTTATGATAAGAAAACAGATGCATTACCATTGCTTTGTTTTATATTTTTATGAGAAAAGATGATGACAACGATGACGACGACGACGATGATGATGACAGTGATGATTATCTGCCATTGTTCTCAGCGCAGGAGTTAATACTTAATGGTGAATATAATTTTACTGTTTTTCGGGGGGAAAATGATTATTTATAAGAAGATTAACGACTAATGGCTTTCCGCCCACTAATTTACTGTGTAGCTCAATAAAATGTTAATCACGGCTTTAACGATGAGATACGAGAAGAAAGGTTGGTTAAAGAGCGAGAAAATATTGTTTGACCCTTTCTGCACGTTGGCATCTCTTCTGCTTTATACTTTCTACTACTGGACACTTTTGTTAATATTTTGAAGGACCTCTCCCACCAGCAGTTTAATAATATTAAACACAGCCATCATAAGTTTATGAAGAAGTACAAGTAAAGCATATTTGGCAAAAATTTATTTGGCCCTTTATCAGAATGAGTTTTCCTCTTGACGCCTGAAGGTTTCTGTAAAATGACTGAAGTTGACATGGCTTTCATTTCATACAGTTTATTTTATCTGCCTTTGACCCAGAATATGAATTCCGACGACGTAGTCCTTTGTAGCGCTGACAGAGCAGCTTATTTATGGTTAATTGTTACCTCTTTTATAACTTCAATTATGTATTGAGAGGGAGTAATAGAGAAACAGAAGAAAATGAGATCTAACAGAGGAAAAAAAATGGACTTTGACCTTAGCTAGGGTTTGCAAAGCATGGGGGAAATGTCAGAATAGATGTAATGAACAGTACATTGAATAAATGCATCAATATCTTTTTCAGGTTAGAAAAAGAATCAGCAGAGAATGTGACAATGAGCTAAACTTAGTTCATTCCCCTGCTGTCGAATGTCAGTATTTCCCAGGTCATTTTACTCTACAGCGCACCATATTGACCATTCAAAATCAATGGGACTGACGTTGATCATATGCGTATTGTGACTGTAAAGTTGCACAAACTATAATGCACTAAAGGAATGCTGGGAGAAAGGGGGCCTGGTGCCTTTATAATCAGCAGGTTGGGCAATAGGGTCTGTTTTGTGTGTAAAATTGTGCAAGGAAAGGCGATTAGATAACTGGTATATGACGTCCAGAAGCTGTGGTATGCGACGGTGGAGTCAGTGGCAGTGGCGCCGTAACGCTTCCAAAACCATTGCATTCCTTCCATTCTACATGGTCTGGCTAAGGGTTTGGATGCACGGACAAAGAAAAAGGCAATGTATAATGAAAATTGTAGAGATTTTATACATTATTTTCCTCTGCAGCGAGAACGTTAGGGAAGAAGATAGGAGGCAACGAGAGAAACAAAGGTGATAATGGATGTGATTGCACCGAGGAGAAAATCACCGTAAAAGTGTGAGTGTGCTGAGTCGGAGGATTGGACAAGGAGAAGCTAAGATCCAGGTCCTTCTGAACGTGAAGGGTCATAAACTTGGTCCTGAGCCGCCCTGGCTGACATGCAGACAGGGACGCATGGAGAGGGAGTGAGTTTGGATGGAGGAAAGGACGGAAGGAAAGAATTAAAGAAGAAAAGATGGAGAAAAAAAAAGTAAGAGAAGAATTAGAATGAGATAACTTCTGGAATAATTGAGAGAGAGAGAGAGAGAGAGAGAGAGAGAGAGAGAGAGAGAGAGAGAGAGAGAGAGAGAGAGAGAGAGAGAGCATGTAAAAGGTTCCTGGAGGAAGACTGGAAGTAAGCACTTGGAGATGAATAAGAGAAAGTGGGCACGTGAGAAGCTGAGCCAGACAGTGAGTTAATGAGAGTGAATGAAGAAGAGAAGGAGGTGGTTAATGAGCCAGAGTAAGTGTGCACTGGAAGATGAATCAGAGAAAGTAAGAAGGTGAGGAATTTAGCCAGGAAGTGGGTTAATGAATGTGTGATGAGTTGATTAATGAATAAAATGAGCCACGGACATGTAATGAGTGAGAAACTAAGCGAAGGAATAGGGTAATGAAAGAGTGAGAAGCTGAGGGAGGGTGTTGGTTAATGAGTGATGGAGTGAGAAAGTAATTGAGGGAGTTGAGTAATGAGCGACTGAGTGAATGAGTGAGTGACGGAGTTCGTTAGCGACTGGGTGAATATAAGGAATGATATAGTTACACACGTGAGTGAATGAGAGATGGAGGAGGTTGGCAAATTACTGAATGAAAATTGCCTGAGTAGGTGGGTGAAAATCTGATGAGAAAGTGAATACATTAATGAATTACTTCAAAATTTAGTAACTGAGACATAGAGTTGCGGGATGGGAGAGTGAGAAGAAATATGTGTATGTGAATGAGTGGGTGAAATATGAGTAGCCTATAAGAGTACCTGTAAAAGTGAGTGAACGAGTGTGGAAATGGGTTAGTGAGAGAGAGAGAGAGAGAGAGAGAGAGAGAGAGAGAGAGAGAGAGAGAGAGAGAGAGAGAGAGAGAGAAAGAGAGAGAGAAAGTGAGAGAGAGAGTGAGTGAGTGAGTGAGTGAGTGTGTGAGTGAGTGTGTGAGTGAGTGAGTGAGTGAGTGAGTGAGTGTGTGTGTGTGTGTGTGTGTGTGTGTGTGTGTGTGTGTGTGTGTGTGTGTGTGTGTGTGTGTGTGTGAGGGAATGGGTGACTGAGTGCTTGAGCGAATAAAAGCACGTGAGAAAAAGCGTGCTTATATGAGTGAGTAAGTGAACATGTATGTGAGAGTGAGCGAACGAATGCAACTGAAGAATTTGAGTGAGCTAATTAAAGCAAATGAGAATGTTTGCATATATGAACACACACACACACACACACACACACACACACACACACACACACACACACACACACACACACTTTCTTCTTCCTGTTTTCCGTTTTCACTGATGATTTTAAACTCCTCCTCCTCCTCTTCCCTCTCCTCCTCCTCCTCTCTTTTCTCCTCCTCCTCCTCCTTCTCCTCCTAATCCTTATCCTAATCCTAATCCTCCTTCTGACAGTAATCACAACCGCTCTGTTATTCATAACACTTAAATATACCCGCTGCATTAATAACACACTACCACCTTTGTGCCGCTGTGTTAGTCGCTCAGGGAGCCCAAGTTACGTCCAACTCATGATGAAATAAAAGAAAAGCATTCGTGAGCCGGATGCTAATAGCCCGGCAGAATATGCTGTTGGCCACGTTACATGCTACCTACCGTACAGTACAAACCAAATGTGAAGGAAATTCGAAAAACTCTACGGAATTCAGTTACCGCTGTTCACAAAAAGCCAATCCATGTTAACAGTAGTTGACCTTTGGCTGCCATTTTGGTGACCTTGATCCCAAGTGCCCATTTTCGAGCTTGTCCAAGATTACGGCCGTATGATACCCTGAAGGTTACACTTTGATAGCTCAAGCTGTTCATGAGATATAATGATGCTAAAGGCGAGCGATAAAAACTGGTTAACCTTTTTCAGCTGGTGGTGCCCTTGACCTGAACCACGAGTGCCCATTTTCAAACTCGTCCAAGATTTTGGCCATATCTTGATACCCTGAAGGTTTCATGTTGATAGCTCAAGCCGTTCATGAGATATAATTGGAACAGACAGACAGACAGACAGACAGACAGACACACACACACACACACACACACACACACACACACACACACACACACACACACACACACACACACACACACACACACACACAAAGAATGAGAGGGACGTGGGCAAAAACATTATCGCTCCGCTTTGATAAAGACGGGCGATAAAAATGTAAGCAAAAGAAAAGAAAGGGAGGTACATCATGATTAAAGATTTATCGGAAGAAAACGCTAGGCAACGTAGCTTTTAGCATCAACAAAAGAGAAGAATCGTCAATACTAAAGGTATGTCATAATGGTGAAGATAATGATGATGATGATGATGATGATGATGATAAGAGAGATAGGAGACCATGAGATTTACTAGGATAGTGTATTTACTGTAAAGGTGGAAGAGGGCATGGGCAGAAGGAGACCGAGAATGAGGTGGAGGGTTGAGGTAGAGAAGTGTATGAAAATAGGAGACGTGAGTTGAAGTTAGGGCCGTCCTTCTCATCCCTGTCTTCCTCTTTCCCTTCCTATCATTCCCTGATTCATTATCCTCCCTACCTCCTCTTTCTTTACATTCCTTATTTCTCCTCCCTTCCCAGCCTCCTCCTCCTTCCTAACCCTCCCCTCTTCCATTCATGCCTCCCTCTCCTTATTTACCAGTACTTTCCCTCCCTCCCTCCCTCCCCTTCATCTTCCCGCCTCCCTCTCCTCATTTATCCCACCCTTTCTCTCCCTTGTTCACTCCCTCCCCCTCCTTTTTAATCTCTCCTCTCTCCCGTCTTCCCTGCCTCTCTCATCTTGTCCCTCCCCTGTCCCTTCCTCCCATCCGATACCCGGTTGTCCACTAAAATGTGTGGCTGCAAGTTGGAAATTGAAATGAAGTGTGGGTAAGAGAGAGCAGTTATCACCTTGTAAATCGAGTACGGAAGAGGAAAAGAGTAAAAAGTACATCTGTGAAAAATGTGTTCTTGAATGTAGTCAGTGAAATTCTGGTGCGTGCTAGTTACTTAGCATTAATGTACCTTTAGAAGTTACAGTTACAGCCCATAGACTAGAAGTTGATGGAAGACAATGTTTTTTTCTTAGACCTGACGATGGAAATTAATTTGACGGCAATGAAGATGTGGTGATGATGTATTGTTGGCATGTTTTGAGTCGGGATGGTATCTGGTGTTATTACACTCGCGCTCAGGAAGCTAGAACGCGAGAGTTGGTGTTATGTTTTGCCTGGTGTGTGTGTGTGTGTGTGTGTGTGTGTGTGTGTGTGTGTGAACGTGTGCGCGCAAAAGTAAATTGGGTCAGGAAAGTGAGTAAAAGCAAGTAGTAGATGATAAATAATAATTTAAAAGAGTGAGTAAAGGTTAAGATGAAGAGTACAACAGAACACAGATTGATAAAGAAACTGTTCTTGGCTTACGATTGAATACATATAAAGAATGTGAGTGGGAGGAATACAGCACATTAAGTATTCGTTATTTTGATCAGTTAAGTACATCAGCATTCCGCGGTATTGCGTAAGTTTTAGTCTCATTACAAAAGATAAATTATTAACAATTCATGTGGGCTTGTTATTCACAAGCAATTAACGTAACGGAGTGAAATATCTTTCAGTAATGTGAATAATGAAATGAATGATCCCTAATGCACATCCAAATGAAATTCCATTCGACGACGGAGTCTAAAATGCCATTACTAAAACTCACAGAGCCGGGGCAAAAATCCCTTGAGGTCCTCGTCTCCAAGTTGCCGTTCTCTCTTTAGCTGGATTGAAGAAACATAATTACATCATACTGAAAAAATGATAAGCGATCGATAAGGAGATATATAGGCAGTTATATAGATAGATGTTTGGTTGTTTATTCTAGAACATGAGAAAACTGCAGATAGAACACTGGTAGAAAAATAGGTGTTGTCACACGATACTGAAAAATCCTTGATAAACTGCAATATATGATACGACAGAGAGAAACTATGGAGGAAAGAACTGGGAATGTATAACTGAATAAACTGGAGAGAGAGAGAGAGAGAGAGAGAGAGAGAGAGAGAGAGAGAGAGAGAGAGAGAGAGAGAGACCCCTTTAAGAAAGAGCATGGCAGGTGACAGGAACACCTGAGTAAGGAAATTACAGAGTAAGGCCGATACGGCTTTACCATAACCTGGATGCAACCCCGCCGAACCCACCACCATCACCACTGGTATCACACCACCATAACTGCCAACACGATGGAGGGAAAAGTAAGAGAAAAAAAAAGACTCAGAGAACAGGGCGAAGAAAAATATCCAGACCTCTTGCAGCCTTATGAATAACTCGTGCAGGGAAGCATGGTAGATGTTTACAAACTTTGACCTTACCCTGTGACCCAAAACTCGGAGTGTTGATCTCAAAATCTATTTTTTTTTAATCCTTGGCATTCCCCGAACCTTTTCAGCATGGTTGGTCTAAATCGGATAAAATCTTCCTAAGTTGACCTTTCCCTGTGATCTTGACCTTTGGCCGATCGTTCTCGAAAACAGTAGGTCAAACTTTTGGCTGATCTTCAGCTGTTGTACTAATTTTGGTCCGAGTAAAATGAAAACTGATTTATTTTGTTCACATAGACACATCGATCGAATTTTTACGTCATCGTGACATAAATCTTTTGTCGGATCATAACACTGAGTTGATTGACCTTATCATATGACCATGATTTTTGACCATTTATTCTAAAAAGAACAATAGTTAACCCTTTAGGTTACCCTCAACTCTTTCAGAAAGTTTGGTTAAAACCGTAACAGAACTGTTGGAGAATATTAGTAAACTACAACTCTGCCCCTTGACTGCTTCTCGGCCACTTACCTACAACCTTGCCGCTGACATACTCAGGCAGCGACTATGATATATTGAAATGCTTGTCAGCACCTAAAAATTGTAAGTAAGATTTAAATAGTAAGAAACATAAGTGAGACACAAAACGAAGAAAAAAAATAATAAAATGGAAGACCCCACACATGTAAGATTTCTGTGGCAGAAAAATTAAATGTCGGGGAGAGATTGCCATGAACTGTGAACTGTTTATGGAAGTATATTGAAATGTTGATGGGGTTATGAAAGTCAGAAAGGAGACTTATGCCCACAGGATTGGGGCTGGCGATGAATATTGAGGGGTGGAATATTTCATGTCTGATGTTTGCAGGCTATCCTGTGTAGACTCTTTCAGAATTTTGTGAATGTCTGCGAATATGGGCCGAACAGCGCGAGTAAAAGAGGAGCCGTCCAGGTGAATACATGCTGCCAGTCACTTCACAGGCTCCTTTCTGATCTCAGTTAGACCCCAGTCAGTTTTCAGTCCAATCTTAGTGTTGCGTCAGGTTTAGTTCACAGTCACGATTCAGTCAGATTCCAATTAGTTCCCAGTCACGATCCAGTCAGATTATAGTTAGTTCCCAATCAGATAGTTCCCAGTTCGGTCTGTTTTTCTGGCCAGGTTCCATCCATATTCCAGTGCTGCGGCAGTTACTGCAGGCGTGGTGGCAGGAATGTCCAGAGTGGAGTCTTGGAAATATGTGTTTGGCCGCCTGCCTTTCAGTTGTTGCTAATACTGGGGCAGGGGCCTCCACCACCACCTCCCCACTCCTTACCCACAACACAACCTTCCTCTCTCGCCCTCTTCTGCTTCCTTCTTCTGTTATATCGAAGAAGTTTTATATTCCTTTCCTATCACCCTACTTACTGCCTTTTAACTCATGCTCAGTTATTTTTTCAAATACTGCTTTTATTATCTCCCACCTGCATTTTTTTTTTTTTTTTGTTGTATTTTCCTCCTTTCTCCCCTCCCCCTTTTTATTAATTGAATTTCCCCATCATCCTTTTTATTTCCTTTCCCATATGCGTATTCTCTGCCTTCGTTCTCCTATTCATAGGGTCTATTTTTTTTTTCGTATTATTCTGTTTTTACTCATCCTTTCTTTTTCACACCACACGGCGGCTCTCTCGTCCTCTTTTCTAGTACTATCCTACGTTACATCTTTTTTTATCATTGATTTTCTCATTCCCGCCCCTACGTGACTCTTCTCTCTGCCCCTTTTCTTTCTGCTTTGTCTCATATCTTCCTTCATTCTCTGTTGTATATGTCTGCCTCCACCGTTACTTCTTCATGTGTTCTCTTTTATACCGTCTTTCATTATTGTTTCATTTTTCCTCTGTTGTGGCTTTCCACTTCCTCAGTTATATCTTCCTTCTTCCTCTCTCAGATCTTTCAGCTTCCTCTGTTTTCTTATTCTTACTTCCTCATTTTATTTTCCTTCTATTCTATCGACCTTCTTTTATATTAGCCACCTTTCTCTATTCCAGCTTCCTTCTTCCCCTGTTATCTTTGTTATACTCCTGTGCCCTCCTCCTCACTCACTTCCACTTAAGTTTCCTCTCTTTTCCTCCTCCCTTTCTTTTTCCAATTTTCTATTTACCTGTCTGCCAAAAAGCTCAACGGAAGTGGTGTGTTCTCCGGAATGAATCTTTGCATAAAACATGGGACTGGGGGAGCTGTGGCGGAGGGAGACACGAGAGGAGAGAAATCTATAAACGAGAGCAGTAATGGGTGAGAAAGAGAGGCGATAGAACGAGAGAAGAGAGAAGAGAAGGAAAGGATAGAACAGAAGATAGAAGAGGGTGGAGGGGAAGAGAAAAGAAAGAAACAAGAGGTGAAAGGACACAAACGAGAAAAGAAATTCAAAGTAGAAGAGTGAGAGGCATGGGAAGGGAAGGGAAGAGAAGGGGAGTGGACTGGAGGGGAAGGAAGAGGAGGAGAGGAGATGAATGGAGAAAGGGGAGGGGATGGATGGAGGGAAGGAGAGGAAATGAGTGCATATCATATTCCCTCCAACACTCATTAAAAACGCATTTTATATGATCATTATTTTCAGCTTTTTTATAATTTTACAAATCCTTCAGTGGTCGAGAGAGAGAGAGAGAGAGAGAGAGAGAGAGAGAGAGGCATAGATGGCAGGAAGTGTTATCGTTCTGGTGTGACATAACTTTGTTAGGCAGGCACTGGCACACTGACGGATGAGGGACATTGTTATAGGGCGGCTGGACGCTCTCTACGTGTGGCTCGAACAGGTCTCACTCCCTGTATAACAAGGTAACACACTTTTACTAGATTATGATGAGTTTTACTGGCATTGTGAGGTGACAGGTATGAGAGAGTGGCAGGTGTTAGTTTCTTGTTTTTCTTAGTTTTGTAGAGAAGGTTTTGAACTAAATGAACCACGACCATACTAGGAAAAACATACAGTGGTCATTATCATAGGGTGTATTACTCTTACCCAGCCCTCCAGTCCACAGCTGCCCAACTCAACACACCCATTTCTTCCTACATAAGTTACCCCTTCTTTCTACACTTTGACAACGGGCTTCTAGGAAAAATCTGCGACTTTCACGTTCCCACTGCAACAACCACTCTAATACAACACTAATCGTCACAGTGTGTACTCATCCTGCCCGGCCCCACCACCCACCACCATCTGAACCCATCCTACTCATCCCCACCCATTTTTACCTGTGGCGATAACCAGCAGGTCAATGAGTGGCCAGAGTGCTTCTTTTGCTTCTGGCGAATTTGTTGAAAAGAGGCCTTTGGAAACATACAAGTGGTACCATATAAGTTAATCTGACATGGAGAATCCAAATCTGCCATCAACTGACACCTGAGGTGGCGCCATCTAGCGATAACTTTAGTAAAACTGATTGATTTAAGCCTATTGAGACATAAAAGTGATCCCAAATCAGGTTAATTGACCTGGAGATTCAAAATTTACTGTCACTTGACACCTGTGGTGGCGCAGTATAGCAGGAACTTTAGTAAAAGTTCTTAATTTTATCCCATTGAGACATAGAAATGGTCCTTATGTTCAGTAAACTGTTTGAAACAAGAGCTTAGCCGCAGGTCACGGAGTAATTCTACTCTTGTTGCTTCTGCACCTTAGACTTGGATCTTACTGGCCTACCAACAAAACATGCCTTCAAAGTACGAGCATGTACATTTTCCAGCACACTCCACCAACGCCCACCATTCCACCCACTGTGTCCATCTCCCGCACCCATTTATGATTTGGTATTGTACAATAAATGTTACTAACTTTACTGCGAGCCATCTTAAAACACCTACATTATTATGTTCACGTACATCTACCTTATTGTGGCTCATCACTTACTACCATCATAGCCCATTTTGCCCACTCAGATCTGCCCACCCACCCAGTCTTTAAAGTCTGATGTTATTGGTTATTTTGGTCTCCACATACTTATGTGGAGACCTGTTGTATTCCCTGTCTAAATCTTCATACTCCCTCTCTGAGAGTTTTCATTTTGAATCCATTTGTTTGTTTCTTCACCAGTTCTCTTCAGTTTTGGCAGAGTTTTATTTGACAATAATATCGCTTAACAAAAACACTCTTTAACAAATAACGTTCCTCAAGAAAAAATCCACTGATAAAAGCTGAAACAATGAAAAACATTCACTGATAAAAGCAGGAGCATTGAAAAACCTTGTCACAACACCACTTCACAAAAACTTTCATTAAGAAAACTTCTTTAACAAAACATGCCTTAATCCCTTTACTGTGTGACGCAAGAGGTAATCTTGTCCTTGTTGGCTGCAGATGATTTTATTCAGCACAGGAAAGACCTCCCCTACTACGAGTAAAGGGGTTAGTAAAGACCGTATCAAAGGCCTTTGTCAAAAAATGGATGCCAGATATCTGGAAACCTAAAAATAGTTGCTTCCCCCCTTCCCCCTGCCAGCAGGCCCGCACCACGACTTTATCACTGTTGGAGACTGAGACTGTGAGGTCCTGACTACCTCCCTCCCTCCCTCCCACCTTCCTCTCTCTCTCTCTCTCTCTCTCTCTCTCTCTCTCTCTCTCTCTCTCTCTCTCTCTCTCTCTCTCTCTCTCTCTCTCTCTCTCTCTCTCTCTCTCTCTCTCTCTCTCTCTCTCTCTCCATAATACATCCCTCCTTCTCCATCTCTCTCCAGCACGATACCACCCTCCCTCCCTGTTTCCACTGTAACATTTCATTCTTCCCTCTCCCTCTCTCCAGCATAACACATCTCGCCCCTTCCTCTTCAGCATAACACTTCTCCCCCTCTCTTTTCAGCATAATATCTCCACCCGTCCCTTTCCCTCTCTAGCGTCTCGTCACCGTCCTTATCGCTCTCTCGTACTATAACGTTTCCACCCATATCCCCCCCCCTCCTTTCTCAGCGACATAACACATCCTCCCCCTCCCTTTCTCCAGCATAACATTCTTTCCCCCTCCCTTTCCTCAGCATAACATTCCTATCCCCTCCCATTCTCCAGCATAACATTCCTACCCCCTCCCTTTCTCCAACATAACATTCCTATCCCCTCCCTTTCTCCGGCGTAACATTCCTACCTCCTCCCTTTCTCCAGCACAACATAGTCCTGTCCTGCTTCCATTCCTATCTCCAGTATAACGTATTTACCCTCTTCTTCTCCATTATCACACATCCTCCCTCCCCTCTCCCTCTCTCCATCTCGACACATTCCCTTCTCACACCCTCTCTCTCAAGAATAACATTTTCACCCTCTCCATCACAACACACCCCCTCCTGTCTCACAACATTTCTCCAGTATACCAGTTACACTCCCTCCACCTTTCCATCATTAACACATCTCCCCCTTTTCACTTTTTCACTTCCTCTCTCCAATATAGCGTTCCCCCCTCCCCCTTTCACTTCTCTCTATCAGTCACTCTCCTTCATAAATCTTGTGACAGTTTCATGATATACGCTTCAAAAACTTAACTTGAACTGTGAAGTAATACAAAGATCTTTAGTAATGAGATAAAGGTTATGGTAATCATCATCACCACGATCACCACTATCTAAATAATGATGATGATGATAATAATAATAATAATAATAATAATAATAATAATAATAAAAATAATAATAATAATAATAGTAAAATAATAATAATAATAATAATAATAATAATAATAATAATAATAATAATGCCATCCTTATATTTACACAGTTTTCGATTGTTTCATAAGGATGGATTAGATCCAGAAACAGGAGAAAGCTGTACAAAAACGTAAAACTATCAGCGGTCTACCCTGTGGAATGGGCCAGACACATGTATTCATTACTTTGTTTACTGAATGGGGAAGGTGGAACGGAAGACTTTGTGTGTGTGTGTGTGTGTGTGTGTGTGTGTGTGTGTGTGTGTGTGTGTGTTTTAGAGAGAGAGAGAGAGAGAGAGAGAGAGAGAGAGAGAGAGAGAGAGAGAGAGAGAGAGAGAGAGAGAGAGAGAGAGAGAGAGGAGGCGGGAGGAGGGGATGAAGAAAAGTAAGCTAGATTTAGAAAGTGGAGGGAGAAGAGATAGGGAGGTAGAGGTAAGTGGACAAAAACCAGCCAGCTTTGGATACAGAGTACCCGGTAAGTCAAAGAGGCAGGCAGGCAGGAAGGCAAGGGAGGGATGAGTAAAGACATAGACATAGAGTAGAGAGGAGTGGGGGTTGGGATGGGGGCTAAGCCTAACATCATCCACTACACAAAACCACAACCACATTACCTGAAAAAACGGGACAGCTGGCCACCATAAGCAGGGTAATACGAGCCACCATAATGACGTTATATCCACCCCAGAGGCCTTTTGCCCACCGTAGCTCATATGCGAGTAGGATGCAGGCAATTTCATGTAGAAGGAGGGACTTCTGCCGGCTGCGCAGGGAGTTGGAGGGTGTGAGGGACTATGGGCGGGCGTGTGGGTTGGAGAGGAAACAGTGATGAGGGATAGAATGGTGGGGAGGGGTGGAGTGGGGAAAGAGTCTGGGGGATGGAGCTAATAGACTGAAGGGGAGGAGTGACCTGAAAGATGAAGAGGTGAGAGGCGCCAATAACTGGGGACAGAGTGGAGTCGGAGAAATGTAGCGGTAGTGGAAGGAGAGGGAGCGGTGAGAGGAGAGGTGGGGGTGGGAGAGGGGTTGTGGTTAGAGGAGGAGTGTAGAGTAGGTGGAGTGGGTGACGGGGTGGGATGGGAAGTGGTATTAAGTAGACTGATGGGAGAGGATGGAGTAGACTGAAGGGGGGATCAATGATGGGATGCGGAGTGGAGGAAGAGTAGACTTAGTTGTGGGCTAAGCGGGGGGACGGGGCGGTGATGAGGGCTGAGAGGGTGGAGGTGACACTGCTGGAGCCTGAGGGAGATTGGTGGAGAAGGGTCAAGTGGTGTGAGTAGGCCTGATGAATGGCAGACAGGGGATAGAATGTGGGCTAGGGAGGGGAAGGGAAGGTCGCTGTGTAGGCTATTTAGTGGGATGGGTAATGGTAGTGAGTGCACTTCTGGTTAACCCTATCACCCGCCTTGCACTGGGTTGTAATGCTACGGTTATTACCTGACTTTTACCAAATTATACCCTTTACTGCTTACTCTCTCAGGCAAGTGCATCTACAAAAGGAAATATGCCGACATGAATTCTGTGGTTATGGCTGTGAGGCAGTTGCAGGCCTTACCAACAGCTACTACGGTAACCACTTTTTTTTTCAGTTTACTGCTTTTCAGGGCTGGAAAAACAACTTTGGTGAAAAAATTTTGGGAGCATTTGATTTTTTACGGTTTCATATTTTTTCAGGTTTTATTATTCGTAGTTATTTATGTACAAAAGTAAAATTAAGCAATTTAAACTAACTTGTTAAGATGTTGACTCAGGCTGGACCAGTCCCTTACTAACTTGTACATCCATGATATGGTCAGGAATCAGTCTTGTTACTCTGTTTCGTTAGGCAGATCGGTTAAAACATTAACTTCAAAGTAAAGTAGAATGAAGTATTATTTTGGGGATATTATCTGGAGAAAAGAGACATGTCTATAGGTTGGGGCAGTCCCTTAATACCTTGCAGTGTCAATAAAAAAAAAAAAAAAAGCACAGGAAAGGTCCGATGGTATCCGAAATGATCAATATACTGTAGCTTCCAATGTCCCAAGATTATATATATATATATATATATAATCGTTTGGATATACATACAGTAATAGTAACAAAAAACAAAAAAAGAAATGCCAGCATCAAGCAATATATGGCATTCCCATTAAAGCAGGTTTACCAGCGTGGTGCAAAATCATCAAGCATTTATCAATAGTCATCGTGCGTGGTGTCTGTTTCACTGTTAATGTACAACGATAGTTTTCGGCCCCACAACTAACATACATGAAATGGACAGAAATATTTGTAACTCCTTCTTGTTGTGTCAGGTACAGCTTAGCTGCTACTCATTCAGACCCTCCTAGTCTTAGGGTCTTCTTGAAAAGGGGGTATCAAAGGAATAAATGCTTGCTGGAAGTAGTAGAAAAAAACATAGTGAGTGAGTGAAGTTATTTAAAAAAAAAGAAAAGAAAAAAAAAGAAAGCAGCGTATGAAATACTTTGCTAAAAATGAAATATCTGGTGAAAAATGTAGGCCGTGATAAAAGAAAAAACACTTTAGTCCAGGTTTTTATTATTGTATTTTTGAGCAGTGGTTTTGTTTGTCCTTTTTTATTGTCAGTGTTGCAACTATTACATGATTTTATTCAGTTTATGCGAGAAACGTCTTGAAAGATGAGAACAATAGTAGTGATTTTGATTACACTGATTTTGGCCGTGGCGATGATGAGGATGATGGTGGAAATGTAGAAAGGGAGTAGCAACAGAAGAGGGATAGAAACTAAACAAAGAGGAAGAAGACTAGGAATAAAGAAAGTTGTTTATATAAAATTATTAACAATGTAGAAAGTGTCATTTGAAGAATACAACATTTTCGAGATGATTTTCGGGGTGATGGACCATCTTATGGTACCTGAAGGTGGGTTGTTGGGAAAATTAAGCCACGTAATTTTGCTGAAAGGAAAATTTTTAATTTAACATCTCCCCATCCCATGTTGTTGCTGTTTCTGTCTCTTTTATTTATTGTGTTGTGTTGTTTTGTTGCATTTTGTTGTGTTTTTTGTTGTACTTTGTTTTGTTGTATTTTTGTTGTTGTTGTTGTTATAACAATTGCTTTCCGTTTATACGGACAGAAATATGATGGACATCTGACCATTTCGGCAAGATACTCCCGCATGGATCTTTTGTTACTGTTGTGTTCAGTGTTTGTTTGTGATGTCATAGTGCGGCACATACTCTGAATCAAATGTGTTTTGGTGTGAGGCGTTGAATTACGCTTCAGAAAGTTGTTTATTGAGGTTATATTGAAAGTTTATCTATGTTAAAGCTACGCTTACTATGTTATAGTCCCTTTACCTTAACCTGACCCAGATTTTTGGTCTTTAGTAGTTTGCTTCACATCGTTCAGTGACAGAATAAAGCAATATTTCGGCACAACATCATTTCCATAGCATTCCATAGTAGTTTTGCGCGACTAGCATCATATTCTAGTGTTCATCTATTGCTACACGGTAGCACTGTAGACGGAGAGATGGCAATTTTAGGTAGTTTTATTAAAAAGCGTGTAGGGAAGTTCGTTGTTGTGTGAGGGGCTGCTCTACACTCCCAAAGATATCTTTTAAGTTATTTTAAGGGTTTATGTTTTCATGACACAATGAATTGCATAAGCTTTTTTTATTATTATTATTATTTTTTTTTTTTAAGCGTGGGGCTGCATTACTGAGAGGGCAGAGTGGATTGTCCGTGAAATTTAATTTGTGTAGGTAATGAAGTAGAAAAGGCTGATGTCTGATCAGGTGCATTTGTGTGTCTCTGGGAAGGACAGCTTTTGTGGGATAGGGGAGGTTCGTGGAGGATGCTGTTTGGCTGAAGGTTTTGGACGGCTGTGATGGTGACGTGTTGGTGTATGTTTGGAGCGTAGTGACGGGTGGTGCATGAGTGGATGTTTTATAGACACTCTGTGTAGTAAGTAATCATAATAAGTTTAAGGTAACAGGTGGTTAATTGATGATGATGATAATGCTGCTGCTGCTGATGCTGACATCGCACTGGATAGATTGTTGTTTTCGAAACATTTTCTGTAGTAACTATGGGAAAAAAATGAGAGTGGTTGAGGTGACGACAAAACCACAAACAAAGCTTCTATTAATAATCATAGTAATAATAGTAGTAGTACTAGTTGTAGTAGTAGTAGTAGTAGTCGTAGTAGTGGTAGTAATAGTAGTAGTAGTAATCATCATCATCATCATCATCATCATAACAACAATAGCAACAATAAAAATAATGATTCGTTTCCAATTAATGTGCTTGGCTCGGTGGCTTCGCTTTAATCGTGAATAAATAATTACTGGCTACTGGAAAATCGGCTTTTTATATGGAGGCTAAATACTTAGTGATCCAAATTTTTTGCCCAGTAAATTTTTCGCAGTAAAAAAAAAAAAAAAGGTAATTACGGCGCTTAAGATGAAGTGTGAGGAGGAGGGCTTGATGAAAAGTGGTTCGAGAGAGAGAGAGAGAGAGAGAGAGAGAGAGAGACTATGAACAGGGGAGAAAGCAAGATAAATGGTGCAAATGAGCGAGTGAAAATGCGTGTGAATGAGTGAGTGAGTGAGCTAGCAAGCGTATTATATAAGATATTTTAAGAGTCAGGGAATGCTGGGTCAATAAGGTGAGCCACACATGGTCACCAAGGCCAAGAAGGGTTAGGCTACACAAGATCGCAGGGGTCAGGGGTGAAAACAGGAGCCAGGAAGAAGGAACAGACGTACCGTAGTTACAGAGGTTAGTAAACTCAGTTAGATGGGTCACACGATGTCAGCATGTCACACAAGGCGACATTGGTCAGTAAAGTCTCACACGGGTCATCTACGAGTAAGTCTCCACGCCGTTACAAGTCTTTTCTTTTCTTTTCTTTTCTTTTCTTTTTTTTTTTTTTTTTTTTACCAGCAGCCATAGCGAAAGTGACATTGTTTTCAGTTTGTCTGTGTCTGTATGTGTGTATGTCTGTTAACAAGGTAACTTCGCAGCCGCTTATGATATCATCCCAGATTTTACAGATGTGTATAGGGAAAAAATCGATTATGAGTTCGAAATTGGTGAAAGTAGGTCAAAGTCTGTGTGTCTGTTACCACGGTAAAGTCGCAACCGCTCAAGCTATCGTTGCAAAATTTTACAGGTGTGTAGTAGGGATGAAAATCTCCTGCGAGTATTGTTTTCAGTTTGTCTCTGTCTGTTAGCACAATGACTTCATAACCGTTCAAGATATCATCGCAAAATTTTACAGATGTGTAGTAGGGATGAAAATCTCGTACGAGTTCGAAATTGGTGAAAGTAGGTCAAGGTTAGTGTGTCTCTTTCTACGATAATATCGCAACCGCTCAAGATATCATCACAAAATTTTACAGGTGTGTAGCTGGGACGAAAATCTACGAGTTCGAAATTGATAAAAGTAGGTCAAGGTCAAGGTCATATTCCGACCCGCACTAGATATGTTTCGGCACGCGGCTGGTGTGATTCCTCCTTCTGGGGGGCATCTAGTTTTTTTTTAATAGGCATTCTCTCTCTCTCTCTCTCTCTCTCTCTCTCTCTCTCTCTCTCTCTCTTAAAATGTATGAGATACACTACCAGTGTGCCGGAAATAGACTTCATATGTAACCTTTTGCACAGAGGTACTCCTGAATGGCAGCCTTAATTTCCCTTCCTTCACACACTTTCCTCTCACATTTCTCTCCCTTTCCTATTCCTTTCCTCCCTCACTGACATCTCACGTTTCTCCCTTCTACTCAATCCTCCTTCACTTAGTTCTTTACCCTTTTTTTTTTTTTTCAGTAATAGCTCCCTCGTTTTTCGTTAATGTGCCTCATTCGTTCTTAATATCAGTCTCCTTTTCCCTTCCTCATCTTCAGTTATTGACCTCTCACACTTAACTCTTTCGATCGTTTCTTCATCTCCTTCCTGTTCTTAACCATCCCTGTCTTCATTTACTCTCCCTTACATCATCCCATTCTCCATCTCTTACTGCTAAATGCTTCCCATGCCACTGTGGTTGTAATGAGCGTAATACTAACATGATTGTTTTATCATTATTATGGATTCCAAAGGCAGTGGAACAGTGTTTTTCGGCAATAACTTTTTATCAAAGCGTTGAATTACGATGATATTTTACCAGGGTATGTTTCAGACCCCGACCTAACTGGCGTTAGTATGGTTTATTACCAACTGTGGAGACTTAAGGCACGTATATGACGAAAATAAGCATGCGAGGGGACTGTTTTACCCGTTGCTGGAGCTAGGCTAGCGGGGAAATTCCCCGCACCGTCACTCATGTCGTGACGTCACTTTGACATTGTCCATATAGACACCGCCTTCTAATCATCGTATGGGTGAAATATTGGAAAGGGTGGGTGTCTGCTTTGGTAGACGGAAAATGTTGCCTATATTTGAAAAATAAGCTTGTTTTTTTCGTATAGGCCTATAAGGAAGTTATCCATTTTTAACGCAGGGATGTGAATTATTGTAATGTTATCATTTATATGGAAATACCATCCACTTGAGGTGTATAACTCCTTATATCCCCTGATTGAAGTACACTTCCAACATTACAAATGTGTGAGTGGCGAAACGTGTCATACATAAGTAACATGATAACCTTACATTGCACACATGACATGTTGCCTGTTATCGGCACAGTGGAATATATAGTTCAGTGGAGAGTAAGGACACACCTGTTTAATAAGGCTACCTGAATATGAATTGTCAAGAATAGGCAGTGTTTACGTGGTTACCTCGCACAGGGGCTGGATAACCAAAAATTCACAATGGTTGTATTTTACGAATGTATTTTTGGCGTTGCTATGGCGTTCCATTCTCACGCCGAAGCAATGCATTATTTCCATACCTTGAATCATTTTCTGTTTGAGTCAGTGTGACTTATAACCAAGGTCATGAACTGACATTTTCGGACAGAGTCCGGCCTTACTTGTATCGAAATATTTGGAGTATCCAGGTGGGCGGTGCCTACATAACGTCATAACTATACATCACGCTACCCTCACACAAGCGATGGCTCATTCTGTCGCCTCGCATGCTTATTTTACTCTTATAAGTGCCTTAAGTCTCCACAGTTGGTAATAATCCATACGGACCACAAGTAGGTCGGGGTCTGAAACATACCCTAGTAAAATATCATCGTAATCCAACGCTTTGATAACAAGTTATTGCCAAAAACCAGTGTTCCACTGCCTCTGAAACCCATAGTAGTACACTAACACTACACACCGTCCCCATCATGGCACTGTATTCTGTTTCCACCAATTGCGTGCTTACTGTGTGCGTCCGTATGACTGTACCCGCTATATTTCACGTACTTTGTTAGTTACGGCCTGAAATTTGAACACAATAGTGATTATATGAAAGTCCAAAATATACAGTAGGGTGGCCAATAAAAAGTGCTCCAGTAGAAACTCCTGACTCGTCATGTGTTGCGGGGACGGCTCGGTCTGTTGATATGGCTGTGGGTTTTTCGAGAGGTATAAACTGACTTATAAATACATATGTAAATTAATCAGTAAATATTCACATAATTAAATGAATTAATATACTGTACGTATAATGAGTTGCTTTAATCATAAAGATTGGGGGAAGGGGTTACGAGGTGGAGGGACCTGTACATTTAGGTATACCAAATCGTGTTAGTTATATTTTTACCATTATATACTCATTGTCTTCGTCGTCGTCTCTGACCCTTTTCCCCACATAAATGTTGGATGAGGTGAAATTCGGTCCATGTGATTAGTGAAATTCTATTTTTTTTTTTTTTTTTGCATAACATTCATTGCTTCAGGTATGCTGGACTACCATCTCCCGAGTTTTGGCATAAATTTTGTGTTATATCAGTTATCGATGTTCATGATATAAGTAGTGATATAAATATTTTTGGTGAGTTTGACATGCAAAACTCAAACAATATATTCAGCTTTGTTCACATCCGTTATAATTAAACAATATCCCACTTAAGAAACTGCAACAAATATTTAATGAATCAGCCGTTTCAGTGAGGGCCAATGGTGAGGGATCATTTTCGCTTGGAACTGAAGCCAATAAACCTTTAACGACAATGGCCCCTCATCATTTTGTCTTTTACATTCATTCTGCAACCAACTTTAGGTGATAACTCGGGCTGCTGCACGACCACAAGAGCTGCACAAAGGCGTCAGCTGTGCTATCAGTGTGGCCGATAAGCCAGCCAGATACCGAGACTAGGCGGGGATATTTGCTTGCAGAGAGAGAGAGAGAGAGAGCATGTCAGGTGACAGGAATGCCTAAGTCAGGGAATTATGGAGTATGACCGGTGTTGCTTTACCATAACCTGGATCCAACCCCGCTGATCCACAATCACCATTTGTACCACACCACCTAAACTGCCAACAAGATGGGGAAAAAAAAAAAAAAAGTAGGAGAAAAAGGAGACTAAAAAAAGGGGGGGAAGGGGTAAAATAAATATCCAGACCTATGAATAACTAGGTCAGACAGGCACATCAGATGTTTACAAACTTTAACCTCTCGCTGTGACCTTGACTTCTGAGTGCATGTTCTCAAAAGCGAATTTTCATTCTTGCCTTACTCAAAAATCTTCCACGAAGATTGACCTAAATCGGATAAAAATAGAAAAAGTTTCTAGCCGTGTTACCTTGACCCTTGACTTACTGCTTTAAAAAACATTAGATCAATGTCCTTGGCAAACTATCACCTCTTCCACTAAGTTTAGTCCCATTCATGTTACAACTGTTTTTTGTTCACACACACACACACACACACACACACACACACACACACACACACACACACACACACACACACACACACACACACACACACACACACACACACACACACACACACACACACACACACACACACACACACACACACACACACACACACACACACACACACACACACACACACACACACACACACACACACACACACACACACACACACAGGAGCTACCAAGGAGAGCAGACGTGGGTCGACAGTGCTCCATACCGAGCCAGCACGACCAGTGGCATTACCTAAATTAGTATCTTTATATGAGTCAAGCTGTGTACCAGGTTAGACTAAATGGTTTTTTATTATTTAAAAAAAAAATAAGAAGTTTAAACAAGACTTGTTCAAACAGAAAGGAGAACCGAGTAGCGAAAGAATGTGCTCAATCAGCTGATTGTTTGTTTAGACTACAACTGTCCCAGGGAATGTAAGTACTCTGTGCTTTTAGTATTGCAAAATGGCCACATACTTTAGTAAAGCAAATTTGGAAAAGAAAAGGGATAAAGGTAGAAAGCAAGATGATGATTTCTACCAAGAACTGGTTGAAATGGAGACTCACAGTAAACTGGTGGAGTGTGTACACAGACTGGAGATGGCTTTCCAGAATGAAATTGATGAAATAAAGAAGCAGATGCACTTGCAAAAAGAAGAAATAGAAAAACTAGGAATGGAGGTCAGCAAGAAAGACACAACCATATGTGAACTAACAGTGGAATTGAGTACACCTAGGAGGAAAATGAGTGAAATGGCAAGTACAGTAGTCAACCACGAGTGTATTATGGAAGAGTTCAAAAATGATACAGAGACAATTAGGCAAGTAAGCAGTCTGATAGACCAGAGCAGTGATATTGAGGAGAAGATAACACAGGTGAATGAAGCCGTGCAAAGCTACAAAAATGATGTGGGAACCACGTATGTTGAAATGGTGAAAGTAAAGAAAGACTTAGAAACAAGGGTGGAAGAAAAAAGCATTAAAATGGAAGTGAAAAGAATAATCCAAAACAATCCAAAGTTAGTCAGAGATTCAGTAGATATCAACAAATCTATAGTAATCACTGGTATAGAAGAAGAAGAAGTAAAAAACAAGATCTCAAGAGACAAAAAGGAGGTGGCAAATGTAATGAGCTTATTGAAAGAAGTATCAGAGGAAATCTGTAGTAAAGACATAGAGGAACACAAAAGGTTAGGGAAATACGAGAAAAGCAAGTTAAGACCTCTAAAGGTAACTTTCCAGAGTGTAAACACCGTGGAGGAGATACTAAAAAATGCAAAGAATCTTATGGAAAAAGAGGAGTTCAAAAATATATGGATAAAAAGATGCCTAACACAAGAGGAACTGGAATTACGAAAGAGAAGAGGGAGGAAGCAAAAACAAAAAATGAGGGAAGATCAGATGAGGAGAAGAACACATTTTTTTTTACAAAGTAATAGAATTGCAGGTACGAAAGTGGTACATAAACAGGAGGGAATAAAAAGGAGGAAGGTAGTAGAACCAAGTCATGACAAGTATATAAACAAGATGATAAAGTTGATGTACTCAAACGTGGATGGAATGGTATCTAGATTATTAGAGATGAATGATTATGTCAGAGAAAATGAACCACATATAATATGCCTAACTGAAACAAAATTAACACCAAGGATATCAAATGACATACTAAACTTACAGGAATATAATATATGGAGAAGAGATAGAAACTTAAAAAAAGGAGAAGGAATTATAATATTAACTAAGAAAAATCTAAAAGTCAATGAAATAAAACTAGATATACCCTCACAAGTAGAACTGATTGGAGTAGAGATCAACACATCTGAAGGGAAAGTAATTGTAGCCAAGTTGTACATGCCACCTAGATCAAACACATGGGAAAGAGACGAATATGAGGACCTGGCAGAGAGTACAATTCAGAGTTTAAGAGCATTACTACATAAAATGGAAGAGAAATCGGGAAGAATTATACTAACTGGAGATTTTAATACAAATATAAATTGGAATACTCTAGATATAATAAGCCAAGAAAGCTGTTGGAACCAAAAGCTCCTGGATCTCGTGGAAGAGTTTTTCCTAACGCAACATGTGAGGGAAACCACCAGAAAAAGAGGACTCGATGTACCTTCAATGCTAGATCTCATATTCACTAGGCAAGAAAATGATATTGACAGTTTAATATATCACCCTCCACTCGGCAAAAGTGACAATGCAGTACTAAATTGCAACTACAGGATAGCATATGACATAGTTAACAGCAATGAAAGTTACAAAAAGAGCCTAAACTATAAGAAGGGAAATTATCATGACCTAAAGAAGTATTTCTTAGAAGTTGATTGGGAAAATGAGCTTAGAGGACAAGATTTAAATGCTGTATATAAGAAATTCTGTGAATTTTATGAAATAGGAGTCCAGAAGTACATCTCACAGCACAAAAGAAGCAGATAAGAAAATACAGAAATGGTTCAATAAAGAATGTAAAAAATCAAAAGAAAGAAGAGATATGTTGTGGAATAGATACAGAAGACACAATAGTGAAAGGGCAGGCAAGAAACGATTATACAAGAATAAGGAGGGAAGCCCAAAAACAGTTTGAGGAGGGTATCATAAATAAAAGTAGTGATCAACCGAAGCTATTTTACAGCTACATCAGAAGCAAAACCAAAGTAAAAGATATAATACAATCCATTACGGACGAGGGAATCACCTATACACAAGAGAAAGATATTTGTGAAGCACTAAATAAGAATTTCCAATCAGTTTTTACAGAAGAAAAAAATTTTGAGAGGGACTATGTGGAACATGCATGTCCACACATACTACCAGATATACAAATATCAGAAAAAGTAATACAGGAGGAGTTAAGTAAACTAGACAGAGGAAAAGCAAATGGTGCTGATGAAATTTCATGTTGGGTGCTACGAGAATGTGCAAAGGAGTTAAGTTTTAATTTTCAAGAAATCCTTGAGTCAAGGTAAACTACCTGATATTTGGAAGGAAGCAAATATTATCCCCTTATTCAAGAAAGGGAATAGACAAAATCCACTCAACTGCCGACCAGTATCACTGACCAGTGTTGTAAGCAAGGTATTAGAAAAGCTTATAAGAAAAGCTTGGGTGCACCAATCATGTTTTTAGTGTATATAAATGATATAGACAGTAACACTGGAAATGAAAGCTATCTAAATATGTTTGCAGATGATGCAAAAATACAAAGGAGAATTACTAACACAGACTCTTGTAAAGAGCTACAAGAAGAATTAAATAAACTTCATGAATGGAGTAATATATGGCAAATGGAATTCAATGTGGACAAGTGTCATTTAATCAAGTTTGGTAAAAGTGGAAAAGACCTGATTGGGATTATACGTTAGGAAATAAAACCCTACACACATCAGAAAGAGAGAAGGACCTAGGTGTGATTATCAGTAACAGACTATCTCCGGCTGACCACATCGGCGAGAAGGTACGGAACATGTATACACTGCTTGCAGATATGAGAATAGCATTCACATACATAAATGAAGACATGCTAAGAAGGATAATAACATCATTCATCAGACCAACCCTGGAGTATGCATTAGTAGTCTGGAGTCCTTATCTCAAAAAACACATAGACAAGATTGAAAAAGTTCAAAGGGCCGCTACAAGATGGATACCAAGCTTAAGGGATCTAAGCTACGAAGAAAGACTAAATAAACTGAATCTAACAACACTACAGGAGAGAAGGAAAAGAGGTGACATGATAATGCTATATAAATGCATATCAGGGAAGGAGAAAATAGACATAAATGATTACCTAACATATGGGGAAGCATCAGCAAGAGGACACTGCAAAAAACTGCATAAGAAGAGAGGTGATAAAGACGTAAGGAAATTCAGTTTCCCAAACAGAGCAATTGATCAGTGGAATGCGCTACCGGATGAAATAGTGTGTGCCAAAACAATTCACAAATTTAAGGATATGTAAGATAAATATGGTTTAAGACACGGGACAGTACGAGCTTGACTCATTCCTGTAAAGATACAGTTAGGTAAATTAGGTAAAGTAAGCACACACACACACACACACACACACACACACACACACACACACACACACACACACACACACACACACACACACACACACACACACACACACACACACACACGCACGCACGCACGCACGCACGCACGCACGCGCGCGCGCACTCGTGAGGAGGCGGGTAGTAAAATTTCTTCTTGCCCTTTGGTGTTGACCTGTAACTGTTGTCAAAATCGATTCCTTCGTTTTTGCCTTACCTTCAACTGTTGCACCAGGTATGGTCTACACCCGGGCATAGCGGTTGAAGTTGAACCTGACATGTGAGGTTGTTCTTTGATAATTATCGTTCTAAAATACGATAGGTCAGCTTCTTTGGTAGCCCTCAACTTCTCCAATTTGTTTGCATAAAACCAGATCGAAACTGATAATACGGTACTACTTTCATTATCAGTCAGTCACAGTGAGATACTGTGGTGCTTGTTAGCATCTGAAAGTTGTCTACTGAGCTTACTGGTTTAAAGAGCGAAAATGGAATGAAAAATTAAAAGAGAAATAATGGAGCGGAAGCGTCTTGTACCCACACTTTCTAATTGGAAACTGTGTATATAGGATTCTGTTGGTGGAAAAAATGTATGGTTGGGAGTGCAGTGGACTGCAGACTGTTTATGGGAAATATGGGCAATGAGCTTTAATGTGGATGGGATTATCAGCGAAGTTAAAGGGAAGATTTGTGCCGACTAGAGTGAGGCTGGTGGTGAATGATGAAGGTTGGAAAGTTTGATGTATGCTGATGATGCTGTACTGTTTACAGAAAGTAAGATGGATTTGTTCAGATTATTTATGAATTTTGGGAAAGTTAACACTAGCAGAGCAGCTGTAGTAAAGGAGAAGCCAATCCAGGTAGCTATATCGTTCCAGTCAAATCGATGGTTCCAGTCAGATCTCAGGTCCAAGTCAGTTTTCACTATGGTCTTAGGGCTTAGTCAGGTTTAGTTCCCAGTCAGCAACTAGTCAGATTCTATTTAGGTCCAAGTCATGTCTGTATTTTTCTGGTCAGGTCCCCTCCATATTCCAGTGATGCGCCAGTTATTGAAGTCCTGGTGGCCGGAATGTCCAGAGTGGAGTCTCTGAAATATGTGTTTGGCCGCCTCGCTTTTTTTTCAGTTGTTGCCGATACTGGGGAAGGGGCCTCCACCACCACCTCCCCACTCCCTTACCCACAACACAGCCTTCCTCTCTCCCCCTCACTTCGGCTTCCTTCCTCTGTTATATGTCAGTTTTATGTTCGTTTCTTATCAAGTGTGCTCACTGTGTCTTTTCATTCATCATCTGCGGTTATGTCTTTCTTCCCACCTATGCATACACACCTTCTTTCCCATACTTTGATTCTTTTCATCTGCTCTGTTTTACTTGTTTCTGTGTTTCATTTTATAAACAAAATGTTTTAATTTCATCTTCATTCTCTTTATTCCCATTCCTCACATCCGAGCCCTTCTGTGCATTTCTTCGCCTACTCATATACTATATCTTTAAACAGTTTTGTATTTTTTTTTTAAATCATAGTCCTCCCTTCTCACCCATACGACACGTCTGTTGTTTCTTCCTCTTATCTCTGTCCATCCTGCAGTACGTCTTTCTGTCATTGCTTTCTTATTCCCTTCCCAACACCCCTCTTCTTTCTGCTGTTTCCTAAATCTTCCTTCTTCCCTTGTTGTCTCCCTTCGTCCTTTGTTATATATTTTTGCTGCCTTAGTTACTTCTTCATGCTTTTTGTATTAAATCCTCTTCTTCGTTTATATATTCTTTCTTCCCCGGCTATACCTTTTCGATTCCTCTGCTACTTCCACATTACGCATTCTCTCTTATCTTCCTTTTTCCTTCCATTTTTAAAATGTGATTTTACATTTTTTTTTTTTTAATTTCCTTTCCCCCTGTTGTGTTGTCTCGCTTCATCTTTTATATTTTCCTTCATCCTTTTTTATGCCTTTCTTCGTCCTCTGTTATCAGTTTCATAAACCTTCCCTCTTCTCCTCCTCACTCACTTCCTGAAGTTTCTTTCCGTCTCCCTTTCCTCTGTATACCTGCCTGCAAAAAAGCTCGGCAGATGTGATGTGTTTTCTAGAGTGCATCGTCTAAAAAAATAAAAATTACTGAGAAAGCTGTGGAGAAGAGAGACTCGACAGGAAAGAAAACTATAGAGGGGAAGAATGATGAGTGAGAGAGAGGGGTAAACTGAGAGAGGAGAGGAAAGGAAAGGATAAGAGAGGAGGGGCAATAAACGAGAAGAGAGAAGCAGAGCAAAAGAAAAGAGCGAGATGAGAGGATGGAAGGGAAAGGAAGGGAAGAAAAGGAGAGGGGAGTGGAGGGGGAGAGAAGTGGATATGACTGGAAGGAAGGAGTGTGAATGCTTAGAGGGAAGGGAGAAGAAAGGAGAGGAGAGAATGGGGAAATGAAAGAGGAGAAAAGATAGGAGAAATTGACGATTGGAGAAAAGATGATTAGAAAGGCAACAGACAAAGACATTATATGGACAGAGTAGAAGAAAGCTAATATTAAGAGAGAGAAGAGAAGAGAAGCCTGGGCATGCGAGGAGGTGGGGAGGGGTGGTGGGTAAGGAAGAGGAGGGTGACAAGGATGAAAAGTGCGAGACGAGGCAAAGGAGAGAGAGAGAGAGAGAGAGAGAGAGAGAGAGAGAGAGAGAGAGAGAATCTAACCAGAGAAAGGAGGGTAGTACAAAAGAGGGAGAATAAAACAGAAAGATATGTGAGGCGGGACAGAGGAGAAACTGTGTAAGAATTAAAAGAAACTGAAAGACAGAATCATAGAAGGAAAGGGAGAAGGAACTATGTTGGTGAGAGGTAAGG
>NC_137024.1:9378162-9388162 GCF_032717465.1 Coenobita brevimanus | reverse complement strand
CCCCGGACAAGCATACCAACTCACCCGGCCCTGTCCTACCCATGCTGTTATATGCACTCACATTATCCTTCCACTTTTCTTTTATTATT
This sequence comes from Coenobita brevimanus, assembly GCF_032717465.1. Taxonomy (NCBI): domain Eukaryota; kingdom Metazoa; phylum Arthropoda; class Malacostraca; order Decapoda; family Coenobitidae; genus Coenobita; species Coenobita brevimanus. The sequence goes on along the minus strand of NC_137024.1, from coordinate 9,388,073 downwards.
TTTTCGCCTCTTCTCTCTTTCTCCTTTAGACATAAGAGTTTCCATTTCCACTGCATTTTCTTTTCCATTTTCCTCTCTACTATTCTCTCTTTTCATGCACAGTATTATATTCCCGTCACCGTTTTCCTTTTCGTTTCCTTTTCTCTCTTTCCACATCCCTTTCCCTCACCCTCACCCTTTTTCCATCTACCCTCTCAGTCTCATCTTATCTCATCTTATCACGTCTCATCACATCTCTTCTGTTCTTTTCTCTTCACTTTTCTCTTTTCTTCTATTCTCATCAGTTCCCATCTCCTCTCATTTCTTTCATGCGGCTTCAGAATTTGTCCCAGAATTATCCCTACATAGCTGTCATGGGGAAATGCGAAATTATGTATTAAGAATGCTAGATGTTACCTGAAAATAGAGACAAGGATTTGACTTGTGAAAATCAAGTACCGGTAGTAAGTTATGCCTTATGCCAGACCTTATATTCTGGTCGGTTAACGAAGCTCCCTAATACATCTTTCTTGGCCATTTACTTTTGGACATGGTTGTTGAGTATCCTTTTCTAAGTCATTTATGCTGCGTATTATATTATCAGAAGTGTTTATGTAACAGCCGAGGACAGTATGGTGGAATAAGCAAAGGAAATCGCTCAGGAAAAGGTGTTAGGGTGCCTCCTCAAACAAAGAGAATAGAGGCCCAGCCGTCATGGGGCCGGCCTTGTTTTATCTCTTGATCTTGCCTCATCCCACCTCCCTTACACAATATGCCCCGTCCTATATACCTCTCATTCCTTCTGCTGGCTTTCATTACTACTTCGTCTTTCTGCATTAGGCTACTTCTCCATCCCTAATGATTTCCTATCTTTCCAGAAGCCTTTATCCCCTATACTCCTTCTTAACCAAATTAATTCGTACACTTTTTATTCCAAGGCTCTTCTCCAAACTTCCTACCTCTAACACTCCTCTCCTTCAATGTCGTATCCTTCTCTCTATACCTCCCCCACTTCACCGCACTCCTCCATAATGCATGACTGTAACACTGACAAGGCCACCACGACTATTTCATTCCCCTGCTGATCCACTGCATTTCACCGGACAAGCATACCAACTCACCCGGCCCTGTCCTACCCATGCTGTTATATGCACTCACATTATCCTTCCACTTTTCTTTTATTCTTTTTCGCCTCTTCTCTCTTTTTCCTTTAGACATAAGAGTTTCCATTTCCACTGCATTTTCTTTTCCATTTTCCTCTCTACTATTCTCTCTTTTCATGCACAGTATTATATTCCCGTCACCGTTTTCCTTTTCGTTTCCTTTTCTCTCTTTCCACATCCCTTTCCCTCACCCTCACCCTTTTTCCATCTACCCTCTCAGTCTCATCTTATCTCATCTTATCACGTCTCATCACATCTCTTCTGTTCTTTTCTCTTCACTTTTCTCTTTTCTTCTCTTCTCATCAGTTCCCATCTCCTCTCATTTCTTTCTGCGGCTTCAGGGAATTTGTCCCAGAATCATCCCCTACATAGCTGTCATGGGGGATGCGAAATTATGTATTAAGAATGCTAGATGTTACCTGAAAATAGAGACAAGGATTTGACTTGTGAAAATCAAGTACCGGTAGTAAAGTTTTACCTTATGCCAGCTTACTTCACCGATTCTCTAAAGACGAGAATTTATGAACTTTCTCAACTGTACACAGCAGAGACTAATTACTCACGAGTGCTGTTTGTAGTACTGTTAGCCTCTCGAGAAAGTGACTCCACCCCTGACAATCAATAACTAATGCTAATAATAATAAACAGGTTCTTGCCGGTGCTTAACTCCTGGCTGGCACAACGGATTTATGTTTGATACAAAGGAACTGGCCTAAGTACTAGTTAAGGATGATGTAAAGAGTTTGTGCAAACTAGGAGCTGACAACTAAAATAAGCTTAAGTGGAGAAATAAAACACAAGTTTAATTACATTAAGCTCAAAGAAAAGAACTGTAAATTTATTGATTACAATGAAATTAATTTACGTTATATGAATCTCAAAAATGAATTCAAAATAACAAGGAGAATACACTCACTCGCTCATTCAAAAGCTAAACACAGTTAAGCCTAGAAAAAACAAACAAAAATACTGGTCAGTGGAGGGGAGCCAAACGAGTAGTCTGGGTGCCTGTGATGAACATCAAAATGCTGCTATTCGCTAAGCCTGCTTCGCCAATTCACCATCTAGGTGGCGATTCAGGAACTCGCTGTACAATGGAGGAGGTGCTCTACGTTGGGCACAAACGGTCCTACCCTCGAGGTGACTCAGCTCTGACTAAATTCAAACGGGGGAAAGAGGTAGGGGCTGGCCGTGTTTGCTGGAAGTAAGGCATGGCCTAACTTCAACGGTCAATGGAAAGAAAGTGAACGATATAGGCTCACAATAAATCACTCAGTGAAAGCTCTAATGTTGTGGATAAGAATGGTCACAGTTGAAAGAGTGACAAATGTTCTGAAAACCATCCCGATCAAAGTGAATACAAGGACGGTTGAACTGAGTGATGCCCAGTGGGAATTTCACTAGAGTTCGTGGTTTTCTCACTAAAGTACAATGTCACGAATTTATAAATATGCTCGTGCGAATTCGTGACATTACACCCCATCAAAATCAAATTTTTCTTCAGAAAAGTTTTCGATATACATGCATATAAATCCTTACTCAGTCACGCAAGATTCACACTGTGGTGTGTGTACTATCCTGCTACAGGAAAAAATCACAGTTGCCCATGAGCGTAAAAACATCGTATTTACATTAATAATAGAAAGCTTGAGGAAAAAAAAATCCATGATGACGGTGAAAAATCCTGAACTCAAGGTCAAACTGAGCGAAAAAGTTCACTACATTTACATTAACAACTAATTGTTATGTAGCGCGATGTATGTAATACACGGTCTAGGTGTGACAGTTGTGGTGTAACTGTGCCTACGTGTAAAATTATAAAATACAAATCGATAGTAAATAGAGGCGACAAGGCAGAAGAGAAGAGGCAGCAGCATGTGGCAGAGACGATCAGCTGATCTCCACAACAAAATTGCTGCACCCACCATCTGCACCTGGGAAAGCAATCAAGGTGGAGCATCAAAAGTGTTAGTGCGACAAACATTCTTTATTAAATTACAATTTCTCTAGCTAATAGTCACTACTTATGTTACAAAAAATATACCTAGCTGAAAATTTTAAGTGACAGCTAAGCTTTGTACATTCGAGGTAGCCATTATTTTCGTATTGGATATATTATTTACCAGGAAACGTGGTCCCAGGACAGAATCTCAAAGGACCTTTATAGTTTACTGGTTAAACCCTACATTATTATTAACCAGGAAACGTGGTCCCAGGACAGAATCTCAAAGGACCCTTATAGTTTCCTGGTTAAACCCTAAACCTGCATTATTATTAACCAGGAAACGTAGTCCCAGGTCAGAATCTCAAAGGACCCCTTATAGTTTACTGGTTAAACTCTACTCTACACTTACGATTAACATTGGGAAGCTAAGAATCCCTATGCAATCTCGGACAGGTCACATTTTATCACCCACCATGGGTGTGAACACTCATGTGGATAATGTGCATTCTCCGGGAATCCTCAGAGAGGCCCACAGCTCGAGACACCACAAGGTAATTCAAACGCAGCCTCAGATTGTCCTTACGGGAGTCTCGAACTTCCTCCTTAACCTATGGTACATATGTATGTACAGGCTCTGGACATAATGTGTCCTGTGGGGTCAATGGGCGAGATGTCATGCATCCACATTACCACTGCCCTCTCTTTCAACTGACTCAGAGATTATGGGCGTGGATTCAAACGGCATAGGAAGGACATGTTCCTGATTGGTGGTACGTTGACACACACTGCAGGAACGCACAAAACTATCTATTTCTTGTCCCATTCCTGGCCAGAAAAAGTCAGCACGGATACGGCCCTGGGTTTTCCTTTTACCCATGTGCCCTCCTGAGGCTGAACAATGACCCCATTCTAACACTGCTTGGCAGTACTTAGCAGGAACGACGAACTGCAGTCGAACCTCGCCCTGGGGTGTTCGTGATTCACGGTACAGCCATCCTTGTTTATGAAGGAACCTGGCTTGACCTCCCCGTGAATAGTTAATCACTCTACCTTTTTGTTTCTTCCACACGGCAGCAAGTGTCGGGTCAGAATGTTGTTCTTGGACAACATCTTGGCTACAAATCAGATCTTGCGGTGATGCAATGGACACAGGGGTGACACAGATAATTTTACACCCTTAACCCGCCCGTCCCGACCACTTTTTCACCACTGGTACCCCCCAATCCCGACCATTTTTCGACCCTTTTTTTTTTTGCTAAAACTTTCGCTTTTGGTCAGAAACAATGGTCAGTGACAAGGAAATTGTTCCCCGGGGTCCATAATTACCCCAAACAGGTATGCCTTTGTCCCACCTGGCCCCGTGTTCTCCGTAGGCAGTCTGAGCCTCTAACGTTTTCTATGGTATTATAAGTCTGGGAAACCAATGAAAGTAAGTAGATATGTATTTATTACAAACATAAAAACATGTGATAAAAGAGTATATTGGATTTTATACAAAAATAGAGCAGAAATAAGCATTGTACCATCGTGCGAAACGAGCAAAATCGGGCAACTTGGTCACGATGAATCGCTAACATTCGAAAATCATGATACATATCATTTTTTTACTTACATAATACTTCTACAATAACATTATACCATTTTACATTTTATTGAACTGTTTTTACGTATTCACAGGCCTTTTGATAACATTTAGCGTAATGTTAGCGCTTATTTACGTAGTGAGTGAACTCGCTGTGACTGTTGTTTCAACTCGTATTGTGTTTTTTCTACTTACATAATACTTTTCTAATAACATTATACACTTTTTCAACTTTATAGAACTGTTTTGAGATAATTTCAGGCCTTACGTAAATATATAGCGTAATAATAGCGCATAATAACACACACGGTGAAGTCGCTATGACTACTATTTCAACTTACAACCTATTTTTATACTTATATAATAATTCTCCACTAACATTGCACATGTTTACACTTGATATAATTGATATTACATAATTTCAGAACTTACGATGCAACTGAGCGTCATATTAGCGCGTATTTACACAGGGAGTGTTATTGCGATATCATTTGTTTCATCTTGCACTAGTATTCAACTTATAAAATACCTTACTACTAACATTACAACAAATTCCACTTTATATAATTCCTATCACATACTTACTGACCAGAATATGGGTGTACTAGACATCAATTATTACAACTTACACTATTGTTCAACTTATACGTTTTATTCATGCTAACATTACACCCGTTTCCACTTTATATTCTTGCTATCACATATTTACTGACCAGAGTGTTATACTGAGCGTCATATTTTCGCAGATTTACACAGTGGGTGTACTCATGACATCAATTATTACAACTTACACTATTTTTCAACTTGTACGTTTTATTCATGCTAACATTACACCCGTTTCCACTTTATATTCTTGCTATCACATATTTACTGACCAGAGTGTTATACTGAGCGTCATATTTTCGCAGATTTATACAGTGGGTGTAGTTTTCATATCACTTCGTTCAACTTACACTATTTCTCAACTTATACATTACTTTCCTGCAAACATTACACCCGTTTCAAGTTTATATAAGACTTGGCACATACTGACTGGCCTTACCATTATACTGAGCGTCATTTCGCCATCCCACACAGTTTCAGTAGTAAGTTATGGTACTCTCTGAAACATGGCTGAAGGCACAACGCAACATTGGTGGTGGTGGGGGAGGTGGAGAGCTGTGCCTTTCATCACTCGCACTTCTCTTTGCTCTCCCTTTTCCTTTACCCTTTCCCTTCCCTTTTCCTTCCTTTTCCCACATCCTGGGGCTGTGTGGAGGAAGTTTGGGAATATTGTTTGGCAAAAAACGTGCTGGGGAGTGGCTCCACCTCCTCTCCCCTAGGCCTACGTGCACCACGTGCTCGTGCTGCCTCCCTCACACCACTTCCCTTTCACCCCGCACTCCCACCACACCACTTTCGCCTTCCCCAGACAAAACACTAGGCCATACTTTATTTGCCTTCTCGCCCCACCTTCTGATCCTCGGGGTGAGATTTTTTCCTTCCCCAACCACGAGGCAACATCACGTCCTAAGTCGCCATCATCGTCATCGTCATCATCCTCGTCCTCATCAGAATCTCTCTCTAGGGGATGGAGAGAGGTCCATGCAGGTGTTTTGGGTGCAGGCTGGCCTTCCCTTGCCTTAGGATACGTGACATACCGCTTTTTCCGGGGCGAAGGGACCTCATCACTGCTTGTTATTTCCTCCTCAGGCTGCACATAATCTCGATCCACCACATCATCATCGAGTGGAGAATCACTATCTCCAGTGAAGGCATCAGGGGCGGATTGTATTTCGTCGTCTGAGAGACCTTTACGCGCCATGTCTGACCTAGGTCACTGCTAACAGGTGAGTGACCGAGACAAGGGCGAGCGCAGGTCACGCAGAGTCTGGGACGCTGCCCGCCTGGGGGCAGGTAGGGGAGGCTTGGGTACTTGGGCGAATCGAAAATCTCGCGCGAATTTTGAAAATTGTGGAAATTATGAACCTTGGCAATTGCAGTGACGTTGAAGTACGTCAACGGGATTGGCAGTGGACATAACGGATGAGGACGTGGAAGCACGTCGATCGGGAGGTTGCCAGCGGGTTAATGTAGTTTCCCCTGGACAGAAGAGGCTGTAATCAGTGGCCAGTAAATTCCTTGGACGAGAGACTTTCTTCTTTGTAGAACAAAATCAGTTGAAGATAGCTTAGTAACAACAGAATGGGAAAACGTCCTCGCACTGAAATTGTTATTTCATTCCCCTGCAAGCCGCTAACCCTTTTCGTGTAACGTCAGATGATTGTCTTCAGCCAAGAGTAGCCGTAACTGTACCTTTATGAAAAACAGTTTTTCTTTACACTTTGACCATGAATTAACAAATCTTTTGAACTTTTTATCGTACCATTACTCACAGGCGTGTTTTATTAACCGGTAAATGCCCCGGACAGCCAAAGCTGGTTGAATGGATATCATGGAGTTGTTGATGTCAGCATGATTAAATTTACATCGATTGACCACCGCCATCAAGCTGTTTACAGTGGCCATTAAACAACATGATCTCTAATCTCACCATCCATTACGTAATATCTATTCTTGTTAGCATGAGTTCACTTGAACCACTCGTATCTCAGTGGGGAATGAGAGCTTTGATTTTGTTCCACATCAGCATAATAAAGACATCATTCATCGTATCGTAATCAAAATTACTCAGTTAATCGTGATGTATCTCATAGATTATCTCTTCTGGGTTTCTTGAAAAATCATCTGTGAGGTAAAAGAAGAACCACGGTGAAAATAATAATTAACAATTACTTTTGATAATTTGAAATTAATGTTCGTAGACATAATCTGAAAGTTCTCTCGAAGATGAAAAAAATCGTTTGAGGGAAGCTGCAAGACTAAGATAAATCAAGACATCATCGTACCGAAAGGATAAAAACCGCGCTTCAAGTAAAAAATAAATACCTATGATTCCATTTAGAAAAATTATTATTCTAAGCCGCTAAAATTATCTCAACAAGATTAAACTAGAGGTCTGCCCAAGGGGTGAATCACACCATTGTGCTGCGAGCCGATACATATTTAGCACAGCTTAGAATATGGCCTTGACCTTGACATACTTTCACCAGTTTCGGCCTCGTCCGACAGTTTCATTCCTATTTGCCACACAGCTGTAAAATTTTTTGTTGATATATTGAACGGTTGCAAAGTTAATGAGCTAACAGACAGACAGACAGATAAACTGAAAACAATACCATGCATCGCTATCGCGGCTTGCACGAACACCTTTGTAAGAATCCAATACATACAATGCTTTTAGTGACTCGCTCAACTGAATAATGTCGTTTGTCATTAGCTGGATTCGACTACTAATTTTGCCACGACGATGTGAGTATTCGTGGTAAAAGTATTAACACTCTCAGGCTAAACCAGTCACTCATCTGAATTCATTTGTTTAAAAAAGAATGAAATATCATACTAGAAAGGATCGCCACCATGAGTGTTAAAAGTTTGTTTAACACTAAATAGCAAATGGATACACTCGGATCTAATTGCAGTATAGGTTGAACTAGCAACATTGTTCCCAGTCCATCCGCTATAGACAACAGGTAAAGCATCCAGTTTCTAAACGTTATCACTCAGATCTGGTTTCTTTAAATGACTTACAAATACTTCTCTCTCTCTCTCTCTCTCTCTCTCTCTCTCTCACACACACACACACACACACACACACACACACACACACATTCAGAATCGAGTTTATACTGACCGCCTGCCTGCGTCGACTCTCGTAACGGTTAAAAGGATAATATTCACAGAGACCCAAGTTATTCTTCTCTGCTTGATTTAGTAATGTAATATACAGTAGATGAACTTATGGTCTTTAATTAGAAGTTCAAGGTCAGGTCAGTGCTGGTCCACTGTAGGTCACCGAGGTGCGGGTCAGCTCCTTTTGGCTCACATTGGTCACTGAGGTTCAGATTAGGCTACTTCCAACTCGTTACATGTACCAGCTACTTCTTGTTCTGCTGAGTCAGGTTAAAATAGGTAAATGATTGTAGTTGATTGTTCGGTGGTCTGTCTGGAGAGGACGTGAGATGATCCCTGGCTGGGGAGGGCAATTTGAGGTCTTCAGTAAAACTCACCTAACATGTCAAAAACAACCCCTTCGAAATAACAATTACACCAATCCTGCATGAGACAACCCTAACATGTATTTTATAGACAGTGGGTACAAGTGCAGCATGAAAGTCTATGCATAAAGCCAGGAACATAATAGAAGAAAGAAGATCGCATGTATTCAGTCTATTCAGGCTACTCTAAATCTCAACGGTCTAGTTGATCCGAGTCATTTGGGCCCGTGACAGGTTTGTTTGGATCCTATCACATCCATTCCGATGCAGTCTTGTCCTAGACTTCAAGTTCAATAGATCCAGTAAGGTTGTTAGCAAATTAAGTTAGTTAACAAGGATTTGAGGCCATTATGACCGCAGAACCCAGCGCCTCTGTGGAAGCGTGCCAGGGGGATAAGTGAGAGAACGGAGTGGGTGTAAGGGGTGAGCTGGGTGGACGGGAGGCTGCTATTATGATGGATGTGGGGTGCGGTAGCATTAGGATGAAATTAGTGGCCGGAAGCTAACAGAACTGGTTGGGACAGGTGACTGGTGGAGCAGGATTGAAGGAGGTGTCAGGAGTTGAGAGTACTCCCTGAGGAGTTGACCTGCCAGTTAGGGATGTAATATCGCGTGCTTGCGGAATCCCTGAAAACTGTGACACTTTTTATATTCCGCCACAGCAAGGTGATGTTATTAAGTTTAGGAAAGACATAATAATCCATCGGGTTGAGATTTACCTCATCACTTACTCCTTCACTACAATTGGTTAACATAAGTTGAGCAGTATAGTGTGAAGGTAGCAGGCACCACCAAGGCAAATCATACGCGCTTACTGTACATAAAACTTTCTCCCCAAGCAGCACTGCAAAAAGACATTATGAAGAACGGGGCAGATCGCAGCTATTCTTACACACGTTACCACCCAGGCAAAAAATTTACAGCAGGCCACTCACTTCTCCTGCATCGTTGCGCTCAATACATGCTTTACATCCTCTTCGAAACCGAGTGTTGTCTTGCATCACAAACCAGTAATATTCAAGAAGTTGGTAAGGGGTGGAATATATTCAGTTTGTTCTGAACCCCAGAAATGTGATAAATATTAATCGCAATTGCACAGAGACATAAGTTTCCCCGCTGTTCCACAAAGTTTATGTCTTACTAAA
>NC_137024.1:9363273-9378062 GCF_032717465.1 Coenobita brevimanus | reverse complement strand
GATTTTCGGGGTGATGGACCATCTTATGGTACCTGAAGGTGGAGTTGTTGGGAAAATTAAGCCACGTAATTTTGCTGAAAGGAAAATTTGTAATTTAACATCTCCCCATCCCATGTTGTTGCTGTTTCTGTCTCTTTTATTTATTGTGTTGTGTTGTTTTGTTTTGCATTTTGTTGTGTTTTTTTGTTTGTACTTTGTTTTGTTGTATTTTTGTTGTTGTTGTTGTTATAACTAATTAAGCTTTCCGTTTATACGGACAGAAATATGATGGACATCTGACCATTTCGGCAAGATACTCCCGCATGGATCTTTTGTTACTGTTGTGTTCAGTGTTTGTTTGTGATGTCATAGTGCGGCACATACTCTGAATCAAATGTGTTTTGGTGTGAGGCGTTGGAATTACGCTTCAGAAAGTTGTTTATTGAGGTTATATTGAAAGTTTATCTATGTTAAAGCTACGCTTACTATGTTATAGTCCCTTTACCTTAACCTGACCCAGATTTTTGGTCTTTAGTAGTTTGCTTCACATCGTTCAGTGACAGAATAAAGCAATATTTCGGCACAACATCATTTCCATAGCATTCCATAGTAGTTTTGCGCGACTAGCACATCATATTCTAGTGTTCATCTATTGTTGCCACGGTAGCACTGTAGACGGAGAGAGATGGCAATTTTAGTGTAGGATTTTATTAAAAAAGCGTGTAGGGAAGTTCGTTGTTGTGTGAGGGGCTGCTCTACACTCCCAAAGATATCTTTTAAGTTATTTTAAGGGTTTATGTTTTCATGACACAATGAATTGCATAAGCTTTTTTTATTATTATTATTATTTTTTTTTTTTAAGCGTGGGGCTGCATTACTGAGAGGGCAGAGTGGATTGTCCGTGAAATTTAATTTGTTATGTAGGTAATGAAGTAGAAAGGGCTGATGTCTGATCAGGTGCATTTGTGTGTCTCTGGGAATGACAGCTTTTGTGGGATAGGGGAGGTTCGTGGAGGATGCTGTTTGGCTGAAGGTTTTGGACGGCTGTGATGGTGACGTGTTGGTGTATGTTTGGAGCGTAGTGACGTTGGTGGCATGAGTGGATGTTTTATAGACACTCTGTGTAGTAAGTAATCATAATAAGTTTAAGGTAACAGGTGGTTAATTGATGATGATGATAATGCTAAGCTGCTGCTGATGCTGACATCGCACTGGATAGATATGTTGTTTTCAAGAAACATTTTCTGTAGTAACTATGGGAAAAAAATGAGAGTGGATTTAGAGGTGACGACAAAACCACAAACAAAGCTTCTATTAATAATCATAGTAATAATAGTAGTAGTACTAGTTGTAGTAGTAGTAGTAGTAGTAGTAGTAGTAGTAGTAGTAGTAGAAGAAGAAATCATCATCATCATCATCATCATCATAACAACAGTAACAATAAAGATAAAAATAATGATTCGTTTCCAATTAATGTGCTTGGCTCGGGTGGCTTCGCTTTAATCGTGAATAAATAATTACTGGCTACTGGAAAATCGGCTTTTTATATGGAGGCTAAATACTTAGTGATCCAAATTTTTTGCCTCAGTAAATTTTTCGCAGTAAAAAAAAAAAAAAAAAGGTACATTACGGCGCTTAAGATGAAGTGTGAGGAGGAGGGCTTGATGAAAAGTGGTTCGAGAGAGAGAGAGAGAGAGAGAGAGAGAGAGAGGGCCATGAACAGGGGAGAAAGCAAGATGAAATGGTGCAAATGTGGAGCGAGTGAAAATGCGTGTGAGAATGAGTGAGTGAGTGAGCTAGCAAGCGTATTATATAAGATATTTTAAAGAAGTCAGAATGCTGGGTCAATAAGGTGAGCCACACATGGTCACCAAGGCCAAGAAGGGTTAGGCTACATAAGATCGCACTTGGGGTCAAGGGGGGTGAAAACAGGAGCCAGGAAGAAGGAACAGACGTACCGTAGTTACAGAGGTTAGTAAACTCAGTTAGATGGGTCACACGTGGCTGTCAGCATGTCACACAAGGCGACATTGGTCAGTAAAGTCTCACACGGGTCATCTACGAGTAAGTCTCCACGCCGTTACAAGTCTTTTCTTTTCTTTTCTTTTCTTTTCTTTTTCTTTTCTTTTTTTTTTACCAGCAGCCATAGCGAAAGTGACATTGTTTTCAGTTTGTCTGTGTCTGTATGTGTGTATGTCTGTTAACAAGGTAACTTCGCAGCCGCTTATGATATCATCCCAGATTTTACAGATGTGTATAGGGAAAAAATCGATTATGAGTTCGAAATTGGTGAAAGTAGGTCAAAGTCTGTGTGTCTGTTACCACGACCAAAAGTCGCAAACCGCTCAAGCTATCGTTGCAAAATTTTACAGGTGTGTAGTAGGGATGAAAATCTCCTGCGAGTATTGTTTTCAGTTTGTCTCTGTCTGTTAGCACAATGACTTCATAACCGTTCAAGATATCATCGCAAAATTTTACAGATGTGTAGTAGGGATGAAAATCTCGTACGAGTTCGAAATTGGTGAAAGTAGGTCAAGGTTAGTGTGTCTCTTTCTACGATAATATCGCAACCGCTCAAGATATCATCACAAAATTTTACAGGTGTGTAGCTGGGACGAAAATCTACGAGTTCGAAATTGATAAAAGTAGGTCAAGGTCAACTGCGTCATATTCCATTTACCCGCACTAGATATGTTTCGGCTCGCGGCTGGTGTGATTCCTCATTCTGGGGGGCATCTAGTTTTTTTTTAATAGGCATTCTCTCTCTCTCTCTCTCTCTCTCTCTCTCTCTCTCTCTCTCTAAAAATGTATGAGATACACAACCAGTGTGCCGGAAATAGACAACATATTTAACCTATTGCACAGAGGTGCTCCTGAATGTTCCTTAATTTCCCTTCCTTCACACACTTTCCTCCTCACATTTCTCTCCCTTTTCCTATTCCTTTTCCTCCTCACTGACATCTCACGTTTCTCCCTTCTACTCAATCCTCCTTCACTTAGTTCTTTACCCTTTTTTTTTTTTTCAGTAATAGCTCCCTCGTTTTTCGTTAATGTGCCTCATTCGTTCTTAATATCAGTCTCCTTTTCCCTTCCTCATCTTCAGTTATTGACCTCTCACACTTAACTCTTTCGATCGTTTCTTCATCTCCTTCCTGTTCTTAACCATCCCTGTCTTCATTTACTCTCCCTTACATCATCCCATTCTCCATCTCTTACTGCTAAATGCTTCCCATGCCACTGTGGTTGTAATGAGCGTAATACTAACATGATTGTTTTATCATTATTATGGATTCCAAAGGCAGTGGAACAGTGTTTTTTCGGCAATAACTTTTTTATCAAAGCGTTGAATTACGATGATATTTTACCAGGGTATGTTTCAGGACCCCCGACCTAACTGGCGTTAGTATGGTTTATTACCAACTGTGGAGACTTAAGGCACGTATAAGGTGACGAAAATAAGCATGCGAGGGACTGTTTTACCCGTTGCTGGAGCTAGGCTAGCGGGGAAATTCCCCGCACCGTCACTCATGTCGTGACGTCACTTTGACATTGTCCATATAGACACCGCCTTCTAATCATCGTATGGGTGAAATATTGAAAAGGGTGGGTGTCTGCTTTGGTAGACGGAAAATGTTGCCTATATTTTGAAAAATAAGCTTGTTTTTTTCTGTATAGGCCTTATAAGCGAAAGTTATCCATTTTTAACGCAGGGATGTGAATTATTGTAATGTTATCATTTATATGGAAATACCATCCACTTGAGGTGTATAACTCCTTATATCCCCTGATTGAAGTACACTTCCAACATTACAAATGTGTGAGTGGCTAAACGTGTCATACATAAGTAACATGATAACCTTACATTGCACACATGACATGTTGCCTGTTATCGGCACAGTGGAATATATAGTTCAGTGGAGAGTAAGGACAATAACCTTTCGTTTAATAAGGCTACCTGAATATGAATTGTCAAGAATAGGCAGTGTTTACGTGGTTACCTCGCACAGGGCTGGATAACCAAAAATTCACAATGGTTGTATTTTACGAATGTATTTTTGGCGTTGCTATGGCGTTCCATTCTCACGCCGAAGCAATGCATTATTTCCATACCTTGAATCATTTTTCTGTTTGAGTCAGTGTGACTTATAAACCAAGCGTCATGAACTCGACATTTTCGGACAGAGTCCGGCCTTACTTTGTATCGAAATATTTGGAGTATCCAGGTGGGCGGTGCCTACATAACGTCATGTAACTATACATCACGCTACCCTCACACAAGCGATGGCGGTCATTCTGTCGCCTCAAAAGCATGCTTATTTTACTCTTATAAGTGCCTTTAAGTCTCCAAGCAAAGTTGGTAATAATAATCCATACGGACCACCACAGTAGGTCGGGGGTCTGAAACATACCCTAGTAAAATATCATCGTAATCCAACGCTTTGATAACAAGTTATTGCCAAAAACCAGTGTTCCACTGCCTCTGAAACCCATAGTAGTACACTAACACTACACACCGTCCCCATCATTTGGCACTGTATTCTGTTTCCACCAATTGCGTGCTTACTGTGTGCGTCCAGTATGACTGTACCCGCTATATTTCACGTACTTTGTTAGTTACGGCCTGAAATTTGAACACAATAGAAAGATTATATGAAAGTCCGCTAAAATATACAAAGTAGGTGGCCAATAAAAAAGTGCTCCAGTAGAAACTCCTGGACTCGTCATGTGTTGCGGGGGACGGCTCGGTCTGTTGATATGGCTGTGGGTTTTTCGAGAGGTATAAACGTGACTTATAAATACATATGTAAATTAATCAGTAAAAATATTCACATAATTAAATGAATTAAATATACTGTACGTATAATGAGTTGCTTTAATCATAAAGATTGGGGGAAGGGGGTTACGAGGTGGAGAGGGACCTGTACATTTAGGTATACCGGGAAATCGTGTTAGTTATATTTTTACCATTACTAGTACTCACTTGTCTTCGTCGTCGTCTCTGACCCTTTTCCCCACATAAATGTTGGATGAGGTGAAATTCGGTCCATGTGATTAGTGAAATTCTATTTTTTTTTTTTTTGCATAACATTCATTGCTTCAGGTGTACATGCTTGGACTACCATCTCCCGGAGTTTTGGCATAAATTTTGTGTTAGCGCATCAGTTATCGATGTTCATGATATAAGTAGTGATATGCAAATATTTTTGGTGGAGTTTGACATGCAAAACTCAAACAATATATTCAGCTTTGTTCACATCCACGTTATAATTGGGAACAATATCCCACTTAAGAAACTGCAACAAATATTTAATGAATCTGTAGCCGTTTCAGTGAGGGCCAATGGTGAGGGATCATTTTCTGCTTGGAACTGAAGTTTCAATAAACCTTTAACGGACAATGGCCCCTCATCATTTTGTCTTTTACATTCATTCTGCAACCAACTTTAGGTGATAACTCGGGCTGCTGCACGACCACAAGAGCTGCCATCAAAGATATGTCAGCTGTGCTTATCAGTGTGGCATTGATAAGCCAAAGCCAGATATGTTCTTCGAGACTTAGGCGGGGATATTTGCTTTGCAGAGAGAGAGAGAGAGAGAGAGAGCATGTCAGGTGACAGGAATGCCTAAGTCAGGGAATTATGCGGAGTATGACCGGTGTTGCTTTACTCATAACCTGGATCCAACCCCGCTGATCCCCACAGCTAACTCACCATTTGTACCACACCACCTAAACTGCCAACAAGATGGGGAAAAAAAAAAAAAAAGTAGGAGAAAAAGGAGACTAAAAAAAGGGGGGGAAGGGGTAAAATAAATAAACTTTAACCTCTCGCTGTGACCTTGACTTCTGAGTGCATGTTCTCAAAAGCGAATTTTCATTCTTGCCTTACTCAAAAATCTTCCACGAAGATTGACCTAAATCGGATAAAAATAGAAAAAGTTTCTAGCCGTGTTACCTTGACCCTTGACTTACTGCTTTAAAAAACATTAGATCAATGTCCCTTGTGCAAACTATCACCTCTTCCACTAAGCTTTAGTCCCATTCATTATTTACAACTGTTTTTTGTTCACACACACACACACACACACACACACACACACACACACACACACACACACACACACACACACACACACACACACACACACACACACACACACACACACACACACACACACACACACACATACACTACTACACACACACTACACACACACACACACACACACACACACACACACACACACACACACACACACACACACACACACAAAGCACACACAGTGAGCTACCAAGGAGAGCAGACGTGGGTCGACAGTGCTCCATACCGAGCCAGCATGACCAGTGGCATTACCTAAATTAGTATCTTCCTATATGAGTCAGAAGCTGTGTAGCCTTAGGTTAGACTAAATGGTTTTTTATTAGTTTAAAAAAAAAATAAGAAGTTTAAACAAGACTTGTTCAAAACAGAAAGAGGGAGAACCGAGTAGCGAAGTAGAATGTGCTCAATCAGCTGATTGCTCTTTTGTTTAGACTACAACTGTCCCAGGGAATGTAAGTACTCTGTGCTTTTAGTATTGCAAAATGGCCACATACTTTAGTAAAGCAAATTTGGAAAAGAAAAGGGATAAAAGGTAGAAAGCAAGATGATGATTTCTACCAAGAACTGGATTGAAATGGAGACTCCACAGTAAACTGGTGGAGTGTGTTTTTCACAGACCCTGGAGATGGCTTTCCAGAAATGAAATCTTCGATGAAATAAAGAAGCAGATGCACTTGCAAAAAAGCAAAAGAAATAGAAAAACTAGGAATGGAGGTCAACAAGAAAGACACAACCATATGTGAACTAACAGTGGAATTGAGTACACCTAGGGAGGAGGAAAATGAGTGAAATGGCAAGTACAGTAGTCAACCACGAGTGTATTATGGAAGAGTTCAAAAAATGAGTACAGAGACAATTAGGTAAGTAAGCAGTCTGATAGACCAGAGCAGTGGATATTGAGGAGAAGATAACACAGGTGAATGAAGCCGTGCAAAGCTACAAAAAATGATGTGGGAAACCACGTATGTTGAAATGGTGAAAGTAAAGAAAGACTTAGAAACAAGGGTGGAAGAAAAAAGCATTAAATGGAAGTGAAAAAGAAATAATCCAAAACAATCCAAAGTTAGTCAGAGATTCAGTAGATATCACACAAATCTATAGTAATCACTGGTATAGAAGAAGAAGAAAGTAAAAAACAAAACGATCTCAAGAGACAAAAAGGAGGTGGCAAAATGTAATGAAGCTTTATTGAAAAGAAAGTATCAGAGGAAATCTGTAAGTAAAGACATTAGGAGGAACACAAAAGGTTAGGGAAATACGAGAAAAAGCAAGTTAAGACCTCTAAAGGTAACTTTCCAGAGTGTAAACACCGTGGAGGAGATACTAAAAAATGCAAAGAATCTTATGGAAAAAAGAGGAGTTCAAAAATATATGGATAAAAAGATGCCTCAACACAAAGAGGAACTGGAATTACGAAAGAGAAGAGGGGGAGTGGAAGCAAAAACAAAAAATGAGGGAGAGATCAGATGAGGAGAAGAACACATTTTTTTACAAAGTAATAGAATTGCAGGTACGAAAGTGGTACATAAACAGGAGGGAATAAAAAGGAGGAAGGTAGTAGAACCAAGTCATGACAAGTATATAAACAAGATGATAAAGTTGATGTACTCAAACGTGGATGGAATGGTATCTAGATTATTAGAGATGAATGATTATGTCAGAGAAAATGAACCACATATAATATGCCTAACTGAAACAAAATTAACACCAAGGATATCAAATGACATACTAAACTTACAGGAATATAATATATGGAGAAGAGATAGAAACTTAAAAAAAGGAGAAGGAATTATAATATTAACTAAGAAAAATCTAAAAGTCAATGAAATAAAACTAGATATACCCTCACAAGTAGAACTGATTGGAGTAGAGATCAACACATCTGAAGGGAAAGTAATTGTAGCCAAGTTGTACATGCCACCTAGATCAAACACATGGGAAAGAGACGAATATGAGGACCTGGCAGAGAGTACAATTCAGAGTTTAAGAGCATTACTACATAAAATGGAAGAGAAATCGGGAAGAATTATACTAACTGGAGATTTTAATACAAATATAAATTGGAATACTCTAGATATAATAAGCCAAGAAAGCTGTTGGAACCAAAAGCTCCTGGATCTCGTGGAAGAGTTTTTCCTAACGCAACATGTGAGGGAAACCACCAGAAAAAGAGGACTCGATGTACCTTCAATGCTAGATCTCATATTCACTAGGCAAGAAAATGATATTGACAGTTTAATATATCACCCTCCACTCGGCAAAAGTGACAATGCAGTACTAAATTGCAACTACAGGATAGCATATGACATAGTTAACAGCAATGAAAGTTACAAAAAGAGCCTAAACTATAAGAAGGGAAATTATCATGACCTAAAGAAGTATTTCTTAGAAGTTGATTGGGAAAATGAGCTTAGAGGACAAGATTTAAATGCTGTATATAAGAAATTCTGTGAATTTTATGAAATAGGAGTCCAGAAGTACATCTCACAGCACAAAGAAGCAGATAAGAAAATACAGAAATGGTTCAATAAAGAATGTAAAAAATCAAAAGAAAGAAGAGATATGTTGTGGAATAGATACAGAAGACACAATAGTGAAAGGGCAGGCAAGAAACGATTATACAAGAATAAGGAGGGAAGCCCAAAAACAGTTTGAGGAGGGTATCATAAATAAAAGTAGTGATCAACCGAAGCTATTTTACAGCTACATCAGAAGCAAAACCAAAGTAAAAGATATAATACAATCCATTACGGACGAGGGAATCACCTATACACAAGAGAAAGATATTTGTGAAGCACTAAATAAGAATTTCCAATCAGTTTTTACAGAAGAAAAAAATTTTGAGAGGGACTATGTGGAACATGCATGTCCACACATACTACCAGATATACAAATATCAGAAAAAGTAATACAGGAGGAGTTAAGTAAACTAGACAGAGGAAAAGCAAATGGTGCTGATGAAATTTCATGTTGGGTGCTACGAGAATGTGCAAAGGAGTTAAGTTTTAATTTTCAAGAAATCCTTGAGTCAAGGTAAACTACCTGATATTTGGAAGGAAGCAAATATTATCCCCTTATTCAAGAAAGGGAATAGACAAAATCCACTCAACTGCCGACCAGTATCACTGACCAGTGTTGTAAGCAAGGTATTAGAAAAGCTTATAAGAAAAGCTTGGGTGCACCAATCATGTTTTTAGTGTATATAAATGATATAGACAGTAACACTGGAAATGAAAGCTATCTAAATATGTTTGCAGATGATGCAAAAATACAAAGGAGAATTACTAACACAGACTCTTGTAAAGAGCTACAAGAAGAATTAAATAAACTTCATGAATGGAGTAATATATGGCAAATGGAATTCAATGTGGACAAGTGTCATTTAATCAAGTTTGGTAAAAGTGGAAAAAGACCTGATTGGGATTATACGTTAGGAAATAAAACCCTACACACATCAGAAAGAGAGAAGGACCTAGGTGTGATTATCAGTAACAGACTATCTCCGGCTGACCACATCGGCGAGAAGGTACGGAACATGTATACACTGCTTGCAGATATGAGAATAGCATTCACATACATAAATGAAGACATGCTAAGAAGGATAATAACATCATTCATCAGACCAACCCTGGAGTATGCATTAGTAGTCTGGAGTCCTTATCTCAAAAAACACATAGACAAGATTGAAAAAGTTCAAAGGGCCGCTACAAGATGGATACCAAGCTTAAGGGATCTAAGCTACGAAGAAAGACTAAATAAACTGAATCTAACAACACTACAGGAGAGAAGGAAAGAGGTGACATGATAATGCTATATAAATGCATATCAGGGAAGGAGAAAATAGACATAAATGATTACCTAACATATGGGGAAGCATCAGCAAGAGGACACTGCAAAAAACTGCATAAGAAGAGGTGATAAAGACGTAAGGAAATTCAGTTTCCCAAACAGAGCAATTGATCAGTGGAATGCGCTACCGGATGAAATAGTGTGTGCCAAAACAATTCACAAATTTAAGGATATGTAAGATAAATATGGTTTAAGACACGGGACAGTACGAGCTTGACTCATTCCTGTAAAGATACAGTTAGGTAAATTAGGTAAAGTAAGCACACACACACACACACACACACACACACACACACACACACACACACACACACACACACACACACACACACACACACACACACACACACACACACACACACGCACGCACGCACGCACGCACGCACGCACGCGCGCGCACTCGTGAGGAGGCGGGTAGTAAAATTTCTTCTTGCCCTTTGGTGTTGACCTGTAACTGTTGTCAAAATCGATTCCTTCTGTTTTTGCCTTACCTTCAACTGTTGCACCAGGTATGGTCTACACCCGGGCATAGCGGTTGAAGTTGAACCTGACATGTGAGGTTGTTCTTTGATAATTATCGTTCTAAAATACGATAGGTCAGCTTCTTTGGTAGCCCTCAACTTCTCCAATTTGTTTGCATAAAACCAGATCGAAACTGATAATACGGTACTACTTTCATTATCAGTCAGTCACAGTGAGATACTGTGGTGCTTGTTAGCATCTGAAAGTTGTCTACTGAGCTTACTGGTTTAAAAGAGCGAAAATGGAATGAAAAATTAAAAGAGAAATAATGGAGCGGAAGCGTCTTGTACCCACACTTTCTAATTGGAAACTGTGTATATAGGATTCTGTTGGTGGAAAAAATGTATGGTTGGGAGTGCAGTGGACTGCAGACTGTTTATGGGAAATATGGGCAATGAGCTTTAATGTGGATGGGATTATCAGCGAAGTTAAAGGGAAGATTTGTGCCGACTAGAGTGAGGCTGGTGGTGAATGATGAAGGTTGGAAAGTTTGATGTATGCTGATGATGCTGTACTGTTTACAGAAAGTAAGATGGATTTGTTCAGATTATTTATGAATTTTGGGAAAGTTAACACTAGCAGAGCAGCTGTAGTAAAGGAGAAGCCAATCCAGGTAGCTATATCGTTCCAGTCAAATCGATGGTTCCAGTCAGATCTCAGGTCCAAGTCAGTTTTCACTATGGTCTTAGGGCTTAGTCAGGTTTAGTTCCCAGTCAGCAACTAGTCAGATTCTATTTAGGTCCAAGTCATGTCTGTATTTTTCTGGTCAGGTCCCCTCCATATTCCAGTGATGCGCCAGTTATTGAAGTCCTGGTGGCCGGAATGTCCAGAGTGGAGTCTCTGAAATATGTGTTTGGCCGCCTCGCTTTTTTTTCAGTTGTTGCCGATACTGGGGAAGGGGCCTCCACCACCACCTCCCCACTCCCTTACCCACAACACAGCCTTCCTCTCTCCCCCTCACTTCGGCTTCCTTCCTCTGTTATATGTCAGTTTTATGTTCGTTTCTTATCAAGTGTGCTCACTGTGTCTTTTCATTCATCATCTGCGGTTATGTCTTTCTTCCCACCTATGCATACACACCTTCTTTCCCATACTTTGATTCTTTTCATCTGCTCTGTTTTACTTGTTTCTGTGTTTCATTTTATAAACAAAATGTTTTAATTTCATCTTCATTCTCTTTATTCCCATTCCCTCACATCCGAGCCCTTCTGTGCATTTCTTCGCCTACTCATATACTATATCTTTAAACAGTTTTGTATTTTTTTTTTAAATCATAGTCCTCCCTTCTCACCCATACGACACGTCTGTTGTTTCTTCCTCTTATCTCTGTCCATCCTGCAGTACGTCTTTCTGTCATTGCTTTCTTATTCCCTTCCCAACACCCCTCTTCTTTCTGCTGTTTCCTAAATCTTCCTTCTTCCCTTGTTGTCTCCCTTCGTCCTTTGTTATATATTTTTGCTGCCTTAGTTACTTCTTCATGCTTTTTGTATTAAATCCTCTTCTTCGTTTATATATTCTTTCTTCCCCGGCTATACCTTTTCGATTCCTCTGCTACTTCCACATTACGCATTCTCTCTTATCTTCCTTTTTCCTTCCATTTTTAAAATGTGATTTTTACATTTTTTTTTTTTAATTTCCTTTCCCCCTGTTGTGTTGTCTCGCTTCATCTTTTATATTTTCCTTCATCCTTTTTTATGCCTTTCTTCGTCCTCTGTTATCAGTTTCATAAACCTTCCCTCTTCTCCTCCTCACTCACTTCCTGAAGTTTCTTTCCGTCTCCCTTTCCTCTGTATACCTGCCTGCAAAAAAGCTCGGCAGATGTGATGTGTTTTCTAGAGTGCATCGTCTAAAAAAATAAAAATTACTGAGAAAGCTGTGGAGAAGAGAGACTCGACAGGAAAGAAAACTATAGAGGGGAAGAATGATGAGTGAGAGAGAGGGGTAAACTGAGAGAGGAGAGGAAAGGAAAGGATAAGAGAGGAGGGGCAATAAACGAGAAGAGAGAAGCAGAGCAAAAGAAAAGAGCGAGATGAGAGGATGGAAGGGAAAGGAAGGGAAGAAAAGGAGAGGGGAGTGGAGGGGGAGAGAAGTGGATATGACTGGAAGGAAGGAGTGTGAATGCTTAGAGGGAAGGGAGAAGAAAGGAGAGGAGAGAATGGGGAAATGAAAGAGGAGAAAAGATAGGAGAAATTGACGATTGGAGAAAAGATGATTAGAAAGGCAACAGACAAAGACATTATATGGACAGAGTAGAAGAAAGCTAATATTAAGAGAGAGAAGAGAAGAGAAGCCTGGGCATGCGAGGAGGTGGGGAGGGGTGGTGGGTAAGGAAGAGGAGGGTGACAAGGATGAAAAGTGCGAGACGAGGCAAAGGAGAGAGAGAGAGAGAGAGAGAGAGAGAGAGAGAGAGAGAGAGAATCTAACCAGAGAAAGGAGGGTAGTACAAAAGAGGGAGAATAAAACAGAAAGATATGTGAGGCGGGACAGAGGAGAAACTGTGTAAGAATTAAAAGAAACTGAAAGACAGAATCATAGAAGGAAAGGGAGAAGGAACTATGTTGGTGAGAGGTAAGGAGGGAGGAGAGGCTATGTGAATGGAACTGGAGATAAAATGGTAGAGGAGGGAGACAGAGACGAAAGTAAAAGTGGTTGGAAGGAATGAAAAAAATGGGAAAAGACCGAATGGTGGAGTGAGTGAATGACGAGAGAAGAAAATGAAAATAATAGAAAGCCAAACACCACTTGGTGTGATGATAGTGGGGAGTCGTGTAGTAAATAATAAAATGGTAGACAAACTTGATGGAAACAGTGATAAATATGAAATGAAACAGAAAAGGGGGATAAGGAACAAGTATACCTTAAAGCCTTTAGAAAAAGAAGTAGGAATAATGCAAAATTGAAATAAGGTCGAATATATAGAAATGAGTGAAAGTAGGAGTGAAATGGAAATGAAGAAAAGAGCATAAAAATTATAAGTGAAAGAAAGAAGACCAAGTAGAATAAAAAAGATAGAGTAAAATGAAATAGAAACAGAAAAAACGCCGAATTGAACCAAGGAGGAAAGCTGTGAACAGAGTAGGGAAAAAGAATAGTATTAGGTGTAGCTAATAGTTATTAATATCTATTACTGGAGATGGCGATGACGATGACTGATGACGACGATGGCGGATGATGACGATGACTGATGATGACAATGACTGATGATGATGATATGATGACGATGACTGATGATGACGATGACTGATGATGACGATGACATGATGATGACTGATGATGACAATGACAAATGACTATGACATGATGACGATGACTGATGATGATGACATGATGAGAATGACTGATGATGACGATGACTAATGATGACGATGACTAATGATGACGATGACTAATGATGACGATGACTGATGGTGACGATGACTGATGATGACGATGACCGATGGTGACGATGACTGATGAGTACGATGACATGATGGCGATGACTGATGATGACTGATGTTGACGATGACTGATGATAACGATGACATCATGATGGTGACTGATGATGACGATGACTAATGGTGACGATGACTGATGATGATGATGACTGATAGTGACGACTACAAAACAGAAAAACACGAGAGTTTATGAGAAACAAAATAGGAAGAACTGTGAACAAAAGAGGGGATGAAAAGTAAATTCAAGAGCTGACAACTACAAAGGCGATAGCAAAATTTCGAATAAAGAAAAGGAAGTAATGAACAGAAAGAGATAATTAACTTCATGAGCGTGGTTATGTCCTTTTTTATTACGTTTTTTGTATCTCCATATTGTATTCAATTTAAGGAAGATTATTTGAAGTGGAAGGGGTTTACTAACCAATACTTTCTGAGGATATTTTCCCAGGAGGAATAATATCGTTAGGTGGTAGTCAGTATAAACCAGATGAAGACGACATCGTGCGGAAGGCGGTAAGGAAACCAGAATTGAGGAACTCAGGAAGAGTAGAGAGAAGTTGGAAAAAACACAGGCTAAAATCATGAAAAAAAAATGAGATGAAGGAGAAACGAGGAAATAATTGAGAAATAGGTAAATCATGGACAAGAAAAAAGGGGGGGAGGGGGGCACAGGAATTCAGTTTCACGAAGTAACGAGTTTACGACGAAGATTAAATAAATAATCCAAGAAAAATATATGCAGGGACTTGAAAAAAGAAAGGGAAGAGACAGGAATTTAAATAGATAGAAGTGACCAGATCAGAGAGAATGCTAAGAAAACAGGAAAATAAATGTACAAGTCTAAATAAATTAAAGAAAGGTATTAAAAACAATGACAAATATGAGAAAACCAGAAAAAAAGAGAT